>NW_009930420.1:0-317 GCF_000696875.1 Nestor notabilis | reverse complement strand
TGGGCCTCTTTAGCCCATGGAGAGCTCCGCAACGGTGCCACTTGCATTGGGCTCGCTCCTCGCTTTCCCACCTAAAAGTCCAACTGTATACTTCTTTGACCATGCCCGCTCGAACTGGGTCGAGCCTGTCAGATTGAGCACGATCGTCCATGTTTTGCTCCAACAGTCGAAGAGCCAGGAGACCAAATTGCCCCTGGGCCTCTTTTGCACATGGAGAGCTCCGCAACGTTGCAACTTGAATTGACCTCGCTCCTCGCTTTCCCACCTAAAAGTCCAATTGTATGCTTCTTCGAACATACCCGCTCCAGGCTGGGCGG
>NW_009930419.1:8014-92237 GCF_000696875.1 Nestor notabilis | reverse complement strand
ACCCGGCCGCGCCGCCACCGCCCCGGTCTCTATCGCAACGCCGGATTGGCTAAGCGGTGTCGGGAAGGTGGCCGCCGATTGGCTGTGTCCGGGTGCTGTTGCTATGACTCCGTTGCTAGGGCCTCGGCCGTCTCCAGGCCCTGCAGGAAACATGTAATGAATTATGGATGGTTGATTTTCTCAAAGAGAAAGAGATCTGTAATGCAGATGAGCTGCCAGGCCCCCCTTTTCTTCTGGGCTCTTAAAGAAAATATTAAAAAGAGAAAAAAAAAAATAAAATTCGAGTTTTAAATCAGAATCTGCCATTTGCGTGGCTGTCCCCAGTCACAGCCGTGACTCCTGAATACTGATGTTAATTCTTATGCAAAGGCAGGGCCAGAGGTCACTATCTGTTATTTGTTCAGGAAAAGCTTGTAGGATTTTCACTGAACTCTGTGACCCATTGGGGTATTATGTCTTCCCCCCCGCCTTTGGTTCAGAGACAAAATAGGATACAAACATTAGAAGTGGTATTTTCTAACAGTTGGAGAGGAAATCGTCCCCTTGGAGCATGGTGGAGCAGGAGGAACGCAGCAGCCAGGCCAGCCAGCATGCGAGATTTTCTTGCCTCGTAAAAGGTGCCTTTGCCCAAATACGACCTGAGAGTTTCTGTTGGTGCAGTTTGCGCAGCTCAGGCCTTCACTGGTGGTTTCAATAGCCTTTGGCTGAGGAGAGGCTCCCTGTGAGTGCCACATCTATAATGTCCCTGCTTCGCACAAGCGCAAAACTGGATGTTGTTACCCACAGATAGCTCCCCGGCTGGAACTCCCCACATGAACAAAGCCTCTGATGATTCATACCTGAATAAACGGGTTGCTACAATTCATTTAATTTCCCTACTCTTCATCTATTAAGAAGTACAGTGGATGTTATTCTTCAGAAATTATATTTTCCTATACCTGATGTGCCTAATGAATACTGATGTCAGAAGCAACATCACTCATGCAGAGTTCTGTTTGTTGGTTTATTTGGTTTCTTTTTTTCATGTCAGTGATAAATTATTTCGGTTCTCTCTGTGTCAAGCCTCTGTGGACAAATGTCAATTGAAAAATTACTAATTTTAGAGAAAATAATGAGCCTGATCCTTGTTTTGAATCAGATTGTGTAATTTCGGCCAGACTCAGCCAAGCGTGGGCATTTTCAGTGCAGGTATCTTGGTACCTTGAAGGTTCATGACTGATGTGAGGGACGAGGCAGCCCTTCTCCTCCTCAAAGCCCTGTTTTTTCAGACAGCTGCACGCTAAAGCAGTTTACTCACCGAGGAACTGACTGAGCAATTAGATGAAATTCTACAGATTTTGTACCATGGAATTTATGCTTTTTACACCTTAAATCCTGACTGGTTCATGGTTCTTCCTCAGGGAGAAGTAAATCACTTAAGCAAGAGCTCTGAGATGAAGATGGTATATATCAGACCCTCCTGTGATTCAGAGTAGAATGACACCTTATTTCTAGGATTATTAAACAAAATGTTCTGTTGTGTAAAAACCAATGAGTACTGAAAAAAAGAAATAAATTAAGAAAGTCTATGAAACACTGCATACAGGAGTAGAAACCACTTACTCTAAACTCTGGCCATTAGGCAGTCCCCGAAAGCTTCAGCTGCAATGGCCCTTATGTTTTATTATTTTCTATTATCAAAATGTTTTTTGTTGAAGAAAATGGTTAAGGCAAAACTGTATTGCCTATCCCATCCATTCCTGACAAATCATCCATCAAACTCCATTAGAAAAAAAAAATCCAGGCTATAGATGTGTCATTAGAGACCCAATGATGCTGAGAAATGTCTGAGATGCAGTTTGCTGAAAACACTGTATTAACATTTGTGTATATGGATGTGTTAATTTTATTTTTTTGGTTCTGTGCAACATACATTAAAATGAAAGATACATTAACAGTTTGTACTTGCAGGAAAAGTAGGTCATGTTTTTGTGAACCAAATAATTGTGTTTTAAATTTTTCATTGTGATCTTTATTTTCGTATCTAATACTCCATGCCTAACCCATTGGAAGATGATTATTCCTACACCTATATAAATACAGCATGCTCCAAGAGATTTGGAATAGCTTAAATAGTCAGCAAAGGGGCAGCAAATGACTTCCTAAGCACATATGCAATTTAAACAAATAGATATTTCCAGGGCTATAAATGGCCTTAGTATCTCGCCATGCTTTCTATTGAGGAAGCACAAGAAAAATTCAATCAGCAGCAGCCAAGCTCTTTCTGTAGCTATGCTGTCAGGTTGTGGAAAAGTAGTAGTGCTGGGTGTTGTAACAGTATCTGCAGCATAGCTTTTGCCTTCATGCCTTCGTCCTAACTTCACTAAAAGAGTGCTTGAACCTGCAGGGCAGAGAGACCCCAACTCCTGTGAGCATTGGGTCTCCCCCAGGACATTTTATAGGCAGCTCCTCAGGAGAAATCTTGCTGAGTTTTCCTGATTAAGATTTTACAATTCCCTTTTCTGTGTTTGTGATGGGCAAAGGCGGAGCTGGAGGCCTTTGTGGTATGGACCTAACAACCTGACACAAATCGATACAATACAGACTGGACAATAGGTCAAGTGTGAGAAGGTCCAGAGTCATCAACAGGGAGAAAAATGATGCAGGAAGCTTTACACAAAAGAAACAGCTCTTATGGGAAGAGACGAATGAGGAAAGAGAACTTTTTAGTGCATGATGAGTGGGAGGTTGGTGTGTGGCCAGAGTGGAGCAGGAGTCAATCTATCTTCAAAAAGCAGGAGTGGTTATGAGAAAGGAAGAAGAGGAAGTAAATTATGTTTGGGTTTTTTTTTTTTCCTTTGTATCTCTAGCATCTGATTGAAAAAAAATCAAATTATTTCCACAGAAAATATCAACGTTTCCCCCTCCCACCCCCAAATTTTCAATATTACTGTTTCAGTAGACATCTCTTTATTTTAGAAACAAAAGACTTATTTCAATATTCTTATAAAAAATGAAAACGTTCTAAAGGTCCTTTTCTATTAAGGACTGTATGGAAAAAAAAACCCTTAGCATTTTTAACAATAACAGTTTTAAAATAGTGCTTTAGCACAAACATATTCTTCACAAAGATCCTTCTATAATTTAAAACATTTTCTGCTGAAGTAATTTCAGCTGGTTTATGCTATCAGTAATCTTCATGGAGTTTACATTAATCCACAAACATTGTATAGTGTGATGAAGCTGATGAGAATCAACAAAGGATAAGGTAGAGTATCACAGCCCAGATAAAGAAACCCACTGTTTAATGCCAGCTGCTCAGGAAATGTCAAAAGTAAAGTGAGTTTCAGGTCAAGGGCACTGGGAACACTCTGTTGGCAAACCCTAAGACAGGCAGCTTTTCTTATTAGTATGAACAAGGATATGGTGAGTCCTTTTTAATCTATCCTTGGGCCTCCTTCTAGCTTCCCAGACACAAATCCGTCCCATTTGGGCTCACCTCTGTGGCATTGCTGGGCGTTTTTCAAAACATACCCTGTTTGGTCTTTCTAATGTTCCCCATCAGGTTTGCTAAAGGCCAGGATTTCAGTGAAAATCCTTCTCCTAGGAGACATGTGGGCTCAGTGCCAGACCTTGAAAGTGCAGTAAATAGTGGGCATCTGCTCATTTTTAAACTTTCCATGACAGCAAGGATCTTTCTTTACCCTTGTTTTTCTGTCATGGTATTTAACAGCACCTGTGTCAAGCCCATTTCTGTCTTGCACACCTTTGCCTTCAAGCACTTTGGTGTGCTATTCTGGAGCATTTAGGTAGTGGGTGGTGAGTGTAACTTGTTTATCACCAGCTAGAGGAGCTGTACCTCTTGCTACAATACTAAATTGGCAAATGAGACTTCTGAAGAAATAGGAAGGACCAGAGTGTGGACAGGTTAATAGCTTGATGAATTTTTCTATAAGTAGCCCTTTCATGGAGGATGGGACACTATTTCAGGTGACTAGGAAGCAGAGGATCTGGTTTGGGAGAACTAACATGATAGGTACTGATACTGCTTGACAAAATGTCCCCAGCAAGGTGCTGCAAAATAAGAAGAATGTTGATGTTCACTCTGGAATGAACAGCAAAGCAATTTGGCCCTGTAACTTCAGAGCCATAATAGGGTCCTGTAGATGCGTACCAAGTCTATTGTGAAATACAAGAAATTTTGCAATGATTTTGCAAGTTAACAGCATGGTTTGATTATTCCCTTGCTGATGTTTTTACCATCTCTTTGAATTTTCAGAGATCCCCTAAATTCATGTTTAGTCCTTGAATGGTGTGTACCAGAGAAAAAGTCCTAATATAACACGGTGCAATGTACTTCCTAACATGCATGCTGTTAACATGCTGTAGGATATGGCTTATACATACAGAAAAGGACCTGGAGGCGTTGGTCAGCCTGAACCATAAGTTGGTCAACTCATTCAGCCTGAACCAGCTGAATGAGCCAGCTTGTTCCCAGGTTGTCAAGAAAGCCAGCAGCATCCTGGCCTGTATCAGAAATAGCGTGGCCAGAAGAACCAGTGCAGTGATCATCCCCCTGTACTCAGCACTGGTGAGGCTGCACCTCGACTCCTGTGTTCAGTTCTGGGCCCCTCACTACAAGAAAGACATTGAGGTGCTGGAGTGTGTCCAAAGAAGTGCAACAAAGCTGGTGAAGGGTCTAAAGTGCAGCTCCTGTGAGGAGTCACTGTGGGAACTGGAGTTGTTTAGCCTGGAGAAGAGGAGGCTCAGGGGAGACCTTACCGCTTTCTACAACAACCTGAAAGGAGGTTTTAGTGATGTGGGAGTCGGTTTCTTCTCCCAAGTAACAAGCAATAGGACAAGAGAAGATGGCCTCAAGTTGCACCATGGGAGGTTTAGATTCGATACAAGGAACAATTTTTTCACTGAAAGGGCTGTCAAGAATTGGAACAGGCTGCCCAGGCAGGTGGTTGAGCCACCATCTCTGAAGATATTTAAAGGACATGTAGATGTGCTTAGGGACATGGCTTAGTGGTTTACTGGCAGTGCTAGGTTAATGTTTCAACTCAATGATCTTAAAGGTCCTTTCCAACCTAAATGATTCTGTGATTCCATGAAATGCCTCAGCCATGCTGCTGTTTGCTGTCTCCAGTACATCCTCTTCCACACAAAACTTGTTTCTGAGCCTGGAAAGGGCCTTTTTTTCTGAATGAGCCATGAGCAGTTACTCCAAAACAACTGGCTATTTGCCTTTACTTCCCACTCCTCATGCAGCAGCTGTTGGTAGGATCGCTGCAAGTGTAGCCACAGAAATTGCTTTAAAAGCAGCTTGGTAGCTGCTTCAGCTTTTCGAGTCAGCTGGCAGCTGACTCGGGAAGCTGAAGCCAGCCGGCAGTGAGATGTCTAATACATATCCAGAAATTACTGTGTATTTGCAGTAATTACCATACTGACACACCACACTGTTTTGTCCATATTCTGTGGTCAAATAGAATTGGTCAAAATGTTACCATTTATCCAAAACGGAGATAAAAAAATAAGAGGAATAATGAGACTTCGGATGTTGATCCAATATGCCAGAATTCTACTGGATTGCACATACCTTCTATTACATATAGTCTGGAAAGAAAATGTACCATGATGGGTAGGATCTTTCTGGAGAAAGGACCATGATGCCAGAACTATGGCTGTTTCATACGGAGTAAACGCCCTTGTTGCAGGTAGCTGGTTGTGTGAGTAAAAGTAGCATAAATAACTAGTGTGTAATAGTTAACATTACTCAGCTCATTTGGAAGGAAAATCTCTATTTCCCCTTCAGCAAACCCTGTGTAAAGCAGTGGGCTGCTGTGTTGTGTTATTTGAGCTTTTCAAGAAAGTTTTGAACTCACAGCTATCAGGAAAGCTGGCATGTTTGAATCTGCCTAGGCTAGCTTTGAATTTATAGGAATTTTGTTGACATTGGTATCAAAAGTCACATCGTGACCAATGGAAACAACACAGACTTGATTTCCTAAGAGTAATTTCCTCTAAGGTGAGAAAGCACCATAAGATCACCTAGTTTGATCTCCTCTATAATACAATCTATTCAGTTTTACATGATTGACATATATTTTCAGCATGATGACTTTTAGTTAATTTATGTCTTCAGGGGTAACAGTTGCATGCCACAGGCATAGAACAGAAAGAGCAAGCTATAGGGCCAAGTATGTGTGAGGCCCCAGCAGTGGTGGAGAGTTTATTAAATGGGACATGTCTAATTGATTGCAATTAGTAAAAGTGATACCTTTGCCCATCTTTTAACTAATGTCTTTCCAATTTGACCTTAGAAATTCTTTCTAATCTTAAATCTGCCAATCAATATGATTTTGTGCATGTGAACTAGAAATACAAATGTAGTACCTAGGAACATTTGTCTCTATCTGTTCAGATCTAGTTTGCTTGAAGCCTTCTTGTCAGTTATAGTCTGTAATTTTTGAAAAAGAAAAAACCCCAAAACAGCCCCCTCAACCCCCCAAAAAACCCCCAACAACAAACAAACAACAAACCAAACCCAGTCCAAACTCCAAAATGGGCAAATAAACAAAAAGTCCCAGTCTCCAAACCCTCAGTCATCTCCACCTGTCCAGTTGTTCATGAGAGGGAGAGGGTATTCTTCCTGCCCTGAAGTTGTATTAAACCACATTTTTTAGGAAGGCATGTGGTATCACCTTGAAAACTCCAGCCAGCAGTAAGACCCTCATCTTCACTGATAATTTTTTATTGTTTAATTATCCTGTCTGCAAGAAAATTGCATCTTGTTTCAAGGATGAATTTGTCTAACTTCAACTTTCAGCCATTCAATCTTGTTCAAGCTTTTGTCAACAAGATTGAAAGCCCTTTTTAGCTATCTTTTTCCACCAGGTAATATATATATATATATATGTATATATATGCCTATACAAACCAATAGAGTCATTCTATAACTTACCTGACTTTCTGCTTCTAAACAGCACATCTCAACTCTCGCTTTTCCTACATCTCCCTGACAGAGTTTCCTTTCTTCTAAATGCCACACAGTCAGAAACCAACACTGTCTTCTAGCAAGTGATGAGGTAAGAGGAAGAGATTATCTAACAAACAAGAAGAGAGGTTCAAAAGGAATTGCTTGATGATTGATCACTGTGTATTTGGAAGAGGCAATTCCTCTTGAAAAGCAAATCTCTGCTAAACATTCCCAGCCTACCGCCAAACAGGCTGTCAGCTCATTTCTACAGCACTGATACTAAATGTCTGAAGAAGTGTCCTGTCCTGGGCCATACCTGACATAAATCAGCCAACCTCCAGTGAGGTCAGTTCCTGCCAGTGGAGCTGTTGCTCTTCATATCATTTGAGGATGTAGGAAGTGCTTTACAGAGGCATATGAATGTTAAGAAACACTGGCTAAAAGCAGTGATAACCTGTAGCATTATGCATAGCGCTCTGTGTCCTCAGTGCTCCTACCTTTAGGAAAAATACAGGGTGGGGAGTGGAGACACAGCAAAATCGTAGGAAACTCCAACCACTTAACCTAGCAAGTCCATATTAAACATAAAGGAACAGCAAAAATTTCTCTAGCAATCTTCTGTCAAGAAGTGTAGTTTCTCACCCTACACATCCAGTTATTAATATATTTATTAATATATTACTTAACTTCCACATTATGAAAACATCGAGATAGACCTGCCAGTCTAGGACATCACTAGGTTAGAACAAAAATGTAATGCAGTCCCCATCCCAGCAAGCTTTTGGGACTGTAACACAAGATATAAATAGCTGACCAGATGAAAGCATTCAGTGTAGAAGGAACGAGGGATCCAAAATAAGAAGGTGAGTACAACTCTTCCCCAAGGAGGAACGATGATCAGAATTCAACATTTGCTGGTGGTGTAGTTACTGTGTGTACCCTGTGGGGGGTAATTTCTGCAGCAGTGATTTATTTCAAACATCTTAATTTTTTTTTCTCTCAGGATGAAGCAAATGTTTTAAATTATAACTATAACATGGAAGAGAGAATTTAACTGAAACACAAGTATGAGTCATGAAAATGTTCATGCCTTATTTTCAGGGTAATAACTAAACACCTGCTAAATTACATTTTAAAAAATTACCCAGTACTTCGCAGTGGGTTTTATCCTTTCACTTGTTACTTTCTCTCTTAAGCCCCATTCTCGATCCTTGATCTGCGTGGGAAGATTGTCTCATCCATGCAGTGCTCCCAGAACTCAGCAGACCTGCATCTACCAATGCTCTGCTCATGCAGGGCTGATAACAGGACAAGGACTGAGGTTTGTGCAATGGGGACAGCACTTCTAGGGGCTTTTAGGTGGAGTTTTGGCATAGGACTGGGTGCACCACCACAACATGAGAGAAGAGATAAAAACCACAGACTTTTTTTGAAAGCTTGTGCAACAGAAATAAGAAGTTGAAAGTGACTCATCCATGCCGATTCTGTCTAATCTTTACTTTCCTACATGTTGCTGTTTTCTTCTGTTAGCAACTTTGTGCAGTAAAAGCATCTCGCTGAGGAGGAGAATGCTGTAGACGGACATTATCTCCCCTGAGATGTAGAGTATATATTCAGTTACTGAACCTCTTGGGAGCATGGTGGAAGGCTCATGCTCAGTTGTCTGTTTTCCTTTTTGTGTTTTCTTTAGTTGTTTTTCATTCTGGCACTGAGTGGGCACACAGGACTCTTGAACAATCTGTAATTATATAGTGTCACAGTTGATGAGGTTACAAAAGAGTAAATATGTAGTTGGTATCAGGGTATTTTTAACAACAGTCACTCTACATCTAATAGAGTGCATCTGTGTCCTCTGTGGGCACTTTGCCTTAGATTATATAAAAGGAGAGCAATAGGGAAGAGAGAAGCATAATTATATCTGCATAGTCTTCAGTGGAATCAGCTTCTGCAAATACACTCTTGACATTTGAACTCTTTCATACCAGTGCTGCTCCTATTGATGCCAGTGACATCTTTGCCCTTGAATAGGAATAGGATTGAATTCTGACTGTTGATTCTCTTATGACAAGAGAGGTGGAAGTTTCCCAGCATGATCTGATTGCTGTAGTCAAAGAGAAGAGCTTTATTAGACCATGGTGTCAGTAATTCTTGACCTGGGGTCATGACTGTGTCTCAGGGAGGCACAACAACCCACCCTTCTTCTGGCTCACAAGGAGATACCAACAATCTGATATATTTTTCTGTTGTAACATGGGTCACAGTGCAGAGCAGAATAAAATCAGCCTGCCTCTGCTGGGTTGTTAACTGCTGTGTTTCCACTTCTGCTAGCCAAATTTTGGCGTCTTGGTTGTACAGAACAACCTGCTCTGGACAGTGCCACCCATCTAAAGTCATGAAATCATATTGCATTTATACCACTCAGAGCTGAGGGAAATAACCTTTTAAAGAGCCAAAGGCCAATTTTGTTTTATAATGGCAATGTTGAAAGTTTTGTTTAAAAGGCTGTTGCATACTGATGCTTCATGTTCTTTGGCTCAAGCAGTCATTAGACACATTAATTGTTTGTACTCCAAGAGCACCTATACATTCATGTATCTTTTCCAAACATATAGAGTGATATTACTTGAAAGTCCATCATTTCCAGCTTAAAGGGCAGGTGTGGGAACAAGACTGACTTTCATGAAACCATGTTAGTTCACCTCAACCGTTGCTTCACTTGGTCAGCCTAAGGATGTGACACAGGCTGTTGGGAATATCCTCCCACCTCTCAGCCTCAATATTCAAAGTGTTGCAACCATACTGATCTTCAGCAATGACATGCTTTCCCCTGCATGTTACGATGAAATGGCAGGAGTCACCTGTGTATGGGGATATTATTCCCTGGCTTGCAGTGCAGCAATAGAGAAAAAAATCACTTTTAAAAATACCTTTAGGAAAATAAGACGAAATTGAGAAAAGGCAACAGTACACTTAGTTTGCCGAAGCCTTGACAGAAGCACAGATACGCATTACTTTTTTGGAGTCACTTGCTGAATTTCTGAAGAAATTACAAATAATTTGTTTTCATTTTCCTTGCCTTGGTCTCTCTCTTCCTCAAATCCTCATGCCTTTCAGCATTTGACAATAGCACCACCTACGCAATACAGCAGAAATGATCAGGAAATAAGGGGAGTGGTTAGGTGATCTGCTTTTTGATCAACCTGCTAAGAGCCATCTTCTGTATGAATGAGGGAAATCAGACACAGCACACGAGAAATCCAGCAGAGCTTGCTTGCTTTTTTCCCCCATTCCTCTAGCCACAGGAGTGGAAGCAATCCACTCCCATGGATGGGAGAGATCGGAGCAATCTCCGTCCCCTGGGCTTGTTGTGGTGTGGAGGGATTATCCCTTCCCCCCACATGAAGGGTTATTTGTAACTTCTTTTTGTCCTCCCTTTTCTCTCTTTTCCCTGTCTTAAGGTTTTCTCTTTCTCATTTAAACAGTGTTGCTGTGGTTTTGGCAGCAAGGTGTGCAAGACACAAGAGACAGGCCTGCCTTCATGTACAAGTCTGAAAGAAAACAGTCCTTTTCCCCTTGGCTTTAGCATATTTTGTGGGATCTCTGCCTGACCCACACCATTCTCTCTCCGCCTCTGCTCCTCCTTTGGTCTGCACATTCAAACATTCCTCTTGCTACTCTTTTCCCCCCTTGTCATGAAAAACCTCAAGATCCAGGTAATGAATGCCATCTCACCTCTTTCTCTTTACTCATACTTCTGTGAGGTGAATGAACCTGCTGACAATGGAAGGAAGAGATAAGAAATCCCCCACGGAAATATCACAGATACTTAAAATAATTTGGAGCAAAAATCCCTGCAGATTTATTGAAACTGCTCCCCCCACCCCCAACACACAGAGGTTTATTTATCTGCTTTACTGCATTTTGCTTACGTCAAGAGCTGGATTGCTCCCGTACAGCCCCCTCACCAGGCAGATAATTACTACATATTCTTTTGTATTGCTGCCACCACCTCCACCATCGGGCGCTTTCTCAAACAATCGCCTGCGCAGCCTCGGAGCAATCCATCTCTCTGCAGACAGTAGGATAACAGTGCTTTGATATTAGGGGTCTCCCAGGAGCAGGTGAGAGTCTTGCCTCTTTTCTTGAAAATCAAATGAAGTAAATACTGTGCATTTCTCCTTCCTTTTCCAGATCATTAGCAAAGATGTTAAATAAAACTGGGCTAGCTCTCTGACAGCTCCAGCCTCTTCTTGATGGTATCTTGCTGGCCGTCACTTCCACACAGGCACACCGACCTGATGCAGTGTCATTTATCACTACCTTTTGTTTACAGCCACTCAGCCAGTTGTCACTCTGTGTGACAATGCCCATATTCAAGCCAATATTAATTTATTTTTCAAGAAAGACTTTCTGAGAGAAAAAGCTTATGCCTCACCAAGAATCCAGCTGTACTGCATTACTGGCAAGACCTTTTCCCTCACCATCACTCATTGTATTTCTGATTAAACAAATCATAGCATAGCCTTGCCTTTCTGTTCTTGTTATTCACTGCTCAGGGTTTCTTCCACATGCTTGTGCTTATCTTTTCAGCTGGATATTCATTAAATTCTATTGCTATGTATTTAGGCAATAACCATTTTTAGGCTTTCTTTGATTTCCTCCACCTGCCTCTAGCTCCTGAAGATCAGTTTCCTTCTCAGCTCCCTGGATACGGGGCTGTTAGACTCTGTCGGCTACAGGCAGCTGGAGATCCCAGCAGTGCCAGGTCTAACTCCAATTTTTGCCCTAGGAAAAGGATGTGCCCAACAAATGTGCCATCCATATGTGTGAGGCAGGAGACAAACATCTTTTTGTCAGTCACAGTAGCCACAGCAGTGGGTCTTGGTTTTGGGCTTCTTCCTTTTCTACCCTTCTCTTTTCCTTTGCTACTCAGTGAAGGTGGGAGAAAGAGCCAGATGCAGGGGCAGCATCCCACAGAATGCTGAGCCACGTCTGGTTGTCCCTCCCCACCTGGCACTGGTGTGGCAGCATGTAGGTAACAACTTATTTGCCACAGCCTGGACAGAGGCAGGAGGACGTGCTCACCTGCTGGGTTTGCTTAGCTGTCTTCTGGATGAAGGCAAAGCTGGATGGAGAAAACCTGCAGGGGCTTGTTGGCCATGATGCAGAAGCACATTCAACAAAATAGTTTGCTATGCTCTGGACAAGTGAAGACTTTCCTTTCACTTTTTTCCTACCATTAATACATTCACTGCCAAAATAAATATTTCATTTTCCAGCACTAATGTAGCCCAAGTGCTGGAAATTACCATTTATTACATGTGTATTCCCTTCTCTACTGTCTCCTACTGTACCCCAACAATACCAAATATATAATTGCACAAAAAAGGAGTGGGGGATTAGGGACATATCTTAAACTTCTAATCTGTCTACAGCTTCAAAATTACAACAGGAACCAGATTCTGGGCCCAAAAGACAGAATTGGATGAACTGTTTTATGTAAAATTTCTGGTGAAACAGGAAGATTCCATGATAATAAATATTTACTTCAAAACAAATTTTATCTCACTGAGATGTACTTCTTTTTTTTTCTAATTTCATAGGAAGTGTGTTTCTTTTTAATACTGTCAGGGTGGTATATTCTTTATTTTTTGGAAAGTACAATTTGGCTGAAATGACAGGAAAATTTATTTCAAATAAGTTTCAAATTCTTAACATCAAAAGGAAAATAAATTCTTGTGGTCATGAAGCATTTTATTTTACCTGATACAGTAATTTAAAAAATATTTCTCTGTTTGCTGATAACTAACAAACCAGTTTGGAATGAGACACAGTGATTTCAATGACATTTTTCCAGAGCTACTAGTGAGATAAAAATCCGTTATCTGTAGGGAGAGCTCAGGGTAGATGGTCTAAGTCATGAATGTTATGTTGAAAGCATCTTATGATCTTTAGATGGTAGATGCCATGCACTTATATACACACACATATATAGCATATATACATGTACATGTGTGTGTTTATATCTGTATATATGAATGTGTGAGTGTATATCTGTAAACAAGAGCATTGTGCCATGGCAGTTCTGTCCTCAAGTATAGTAGCTCAATATAGCTTATGGAGAGGCATGCAGTCAGTGTTATTATGGATATTATTTCTTTACAGCTTTGGACCCAGTCCAAGATACAAGCACATACTTATGTTGAGTCTATCAGTAATTGCACTGAGCTTTGCTTGGGAGTTTTCATGAAGTCCTTCCCAAAAGCCTTCCATGAATATATGGTGTGGGATTTTGTTACTAACCCTTTTAATAGTCCCCAGTATCTCTCATTTTCTTCTGTTTTGGAAACCACCATGGTGTGACAGGTGCGGCTGCAGCTTAGGCTTGTGTGCTGTTTGAGCTAAGTATTTGGATCCCAGCTTTTTTTTAGTTCCCTCAAACAGGACCACTTGTAAGTGCAGCCAAAACAAGCAGGGTTGTAGTGTGCTGTGTAACAGTCATCATCCAGACGCCTTTGAGAGCAGATCTGCCACTGCTGCCAGTAGTGTATTAGGTCAGTAGTTACTATTTGGAGTGAGAAAGACACAGCTCTTGGAGAAGGTGTGCCTGCTGCTGTCCCTGGCAATATCACTATGGGTAAATTCAGTGTATCAAGCAAGAGGTGCAGCAAGCCCAGCACAACCTGGTGCTTTTCATTGGGGCACAGGTGCCACCTTGTTCTGTAGGTGCCACCTTGTTCTGTAGGTGGCTGGAAAGCAAGGGAAAACAAGCAGATCAGCCTTTGGCTGCACACAGCTACAGATCAGGTCCCCAGTGCCCAGCTCCCCACTGATGGACAGAAATACGTTGTGGAGGCAGTGTAGCATAGCTTGTTTAATGCTGCAGTATGTTGATGAATACCAGAGAGCCATTAACATGGGCATCTTAGGTTTAAAATACAACAAACTGCACTGTTTTGTAGCATTGTGTCTCTGGATTCGATTTTTTGATCAAGTTTCAGCCCAAAGCAAATTTTCTCAGCTCTCTATCTATCCACAGATACATATATATTTGTTTTTAATAAAATTTGTTAATATTTACCAGACACATAATGGCACCGTTATTGTTACCCAGGCTGCATGCTTTACCTATTAAATGTTACACAACCTTTCTAAAACCAAATTAAGCAAAACCATTAGCATCAATCCATTGAATGCAGGCGCTATTTAAAAAAGGTAGATGTTTTCAAACACCAGAGTGAATGGAAAAATATTGCTGCCTTGACTGTCAGATTACATTTATTTCCTATTGAAGCTAAGTAGGTTAAATTAAGTGATTAATTAACTATGCATCTGCACAATTAGGTGGGCATTTTTATTCTGTTTAACTTAATGTATTTATTTCTAGCTTGGCAAGAATGGAACCATTATAAGACAAAGGGAAGAACATCTACCAGAATTAGACATTCCCAATAGCACTATTATAATATGGCTTTTTCTATCATTTCCATTGTAGCATTGTTAATTCATTGGGTTTATAACTTAGGTATGCAAATTTGCTCCACAGTGAAATTTCTCAGTTAGAGGAAATTTTGCTAGGGTTTGTTTATTGTTGTTTCAGACTAGAAAATCTGCAACAACATCTAACAAAAACAAGTGCCTTCGATGCAGGTTTTCCGAGTTTCTTCTTGTCATGAGCTGGCTTGGCCCAGTCTGTCATTGAGATGCCATTTCAAAAACCAGCTCCCGAGCTGCTACTGGGACTGTTGTCTTTTCTCGCATGAGGGCGAGTAAAGGCAGCTGCTTCTTTGCAGCTAAGGAACTGCTCAGGTGCCCAAGGTAGTCTGGGGCAAAAGCAACAGTCACAAGTTTGGTTTCCTCAATCCCCCTTCCAAAGTGCCCATGGGTGTCCCTAAACATCCCGAAACTGGACGCTAATGTTCAGTGGAAGAAAGACACCTATGGCTTCTCTTGGGGTAGAATTCTCTCCTTCCATCCCTTGTACTGTGCCCCCGTAACTGCAGCCTTGTGCAGCTTGTGCTGGATTTCTCGTTGAAATCCCCCTGTGCAGCCAAAACAGAAGTGCTTTTCATTGCTGCTGTTTGCCAATCCTCCTTTCTGAAATGGTTTTTATCTTGGTCCCTGCCAGAATCCTGGTCACTGGCTGGTACAAATGCTGTAAATGGACTAATGTGGGCCCAGCAAGCACTGGGCCTACTGCTTTGAGCTGCGCCTTTGAAAATAATGAGTGGAATTGTCAGAGTCCTTGGTCAGCAAGGCAAAAGAGTAAGAACCCTGCTGCTCCCCTGCTCAGTTTGTGACTCCAGCTGCCAGCAGTGGCAACTATTCAACTGAAATTCTCTCCAGTGAGAAAGGTCTCTGGCAACATGGAAATGTTGGGATTTTTTTTCCCCTCCCCTACAACTTTTGTTTTTTCCCCCTACAAGCATCAGCTGCCTTGTGTCCTTATACAAAAGTTCTTTTCTTTTCTCTTTCTCTTTCTTTTTCTTTCTTTCTTTTTTTTTTTTTTTTTTTTTTTTAGCTGACATTTTGATTCTGCTTTAATTAAACCACTTTGGAAGCAGCATGACTCTGTTTTGGAATGAGTTGCACTGGTACAAGTTTTGTGCGGAGGCATCTCTATTTCAGAGTGACTACATCCCTTCTGACAGTCCTCCCACAGCTAGCCCACCTTGCCTTGCTTCAGGCCTCCATCAGTCTGGATTGGTTTTTTTTACCTGTGTAAACCCTGCTGCTCTACAGGCATCCTGACCAGATGTCACAGGGCAATTTTCATGCAGAGAGGCAAGTACCTGTACAAGTTTTGTGCGGAGGCATCTCTATTTCAGAGTGACTACATCCCTTCTGACAGTCCTCCCACAGCTAGCCCACCTTGCCTTGCTTCAGGCCTCCATCAGTCTGGATTGGTTTTTTTTACCTGTGTAAACCCTGCTGCTCTACAGGCATCCTGACCAGATGTCACAGGGCAATTTTCATGCAGAGAGGCAAGTACCTTCCCTCCTTTGCTTTTCACCTTGTCTGACACACCTCTTGCTCCTTTTTTTTCCCTCTTCCACTCAGTTACTGACCCACTGGGGATGCTGTGCCCCACCATTTGGGGGGGACTTTTTCCTCTCTCAAGAGAATGGCCAGTCCTCACTGAATTAGCCAGTGCATTGCTGTGACGAACCAGTGTCTGGGGCAGAGCATGTGGGAGGAAAA
The DNA here is from genome assembly GCF_000696875.1 of Nestor notabilis. NCBI lineage: Eukaryota > Metazoa > Chordata > Aves > Psittaciformes > Psittacidae > Nestor > Nestor notabilis. The sequence goes on along the minus strand of NW_009930419.1, from coordinate 76,075 downwards.
CCCTTGTGGGGACAAGGGCCAGCACACTGTTACATCCAAGGAACAGGGGTAGTTACTTTGCAAGACAAAGGTGCCCTCTTACTAAAGTTCTGCACCTCATTTTACAAAGTTTTAAATAGCGATTCTTTTTGCCGTTTCCCTTCAAACCCACATCCGTCCTGCCCTGCTCAGATGGTGCTCTGACAGCTTTATACTTTAAGCAGCTTAGTTTTGTTCAAAGTGTCTGATTTTGTAATAATTGGCCAAATGCCCCACCTTTTCCACATGTCCATGTGCTTTAACTTTCTCTCTTGCCTGTTTAACCATTCTTCTCCTTTTACCCTCTCTCCCATCTCCACAGAGCACAGTAGACACTAAAGTATCAGTATTTCACATGACATGTTTACAGGGGTAGGAAAACCCTGGTTTAAAAAGACCACGAGTAAGCTCTCTCTTAGTTTTTTTAACTGCATTTATAGTAGAGGAGGTAAATTGCCAAAATTAAACTATGACAACATTGCAAAAATCTGTGGAGACGATAAGGCAGAAATTCGCAGACATCATCTCTTGCAACTCCACTTCCAAGCCCATGAGCTAATCCCCACCAGCACTTCCTGCTTGGGGTGCATGCCTCAGTCGGGAAAACACCACTGTAAGGAATCTTGGCTATTTTTAGTCAAATTCTTGGACTTTTTAACAATTCAGATTCAAATCTATTATTATAAAGTCTAGTTATTTGTAAGTGAATTTTTATGATTGAAAAACATATGGCACAGGGTTTAAACAATGAGAATTAATGCTCAGTTTCAGTGCCTAGATTATGGAAAAATACACAACCTCCTCATGGGGATGTGTCCATTCAATGTTTCCTTCCTATCCCAGCAAGGCCTTTCTGAGCACTAGGCTGGTACATCAGCATCATTCCATTTTCCAGGTCTTATAGAGCCTTTCAAAGCAATTATCCATTTCTGTTTTGCAGCCCAACATTTCAAGAAAGTACCCACTTCCAGAAAAGAAATCCACAGAGGTTAAGAAATAATTACAAATTAACGATTATAATTACAAATATTTTTCCCTGTGCTGTTGGTTAGTGGATTGAAAATTAAGCCCACTTGGCTGAATTAAGTGAAATGCAGGAGAAAGACTATTTGAAAGTGATTAGCTGGTCCCTGTGTCCTGGAACTCTTATAGTGCACTAATAGGAAATACATAGCATCTACAAAGCCAAATGGCCGAATGTTAGATCACAGGATACCTTCTTAGGAAACTGCACAGTTACTCTGAAAAAAATTTAACACTACAATAAAGAAGAATATAAACTGGCATTAGAAATCTCACTGAATATGTTTAATAAAAATCCTTTATCAAAAACATTTTTTTAGGGATGGATCCAAACTGGGTAAGAAGATGGCAGGCAGAGGCAGGTAATTTGTGATCCCTCTCTTATTAGGGAGAGAGAAAAGAAGCAGTTTAATTCCAGGAAAAGCAGCCCAGCAAATGTTTCTCCTTTGAGTAAGAAGAGAGAGGAGGGAAACTCTGATCATTCCCTGTTCTGCCCATGCTGCAGGGCAGCTACAAGTCCTTGCCTGTTCAGGGCAGACAGTGAAATTGCAACCTGGTGTAGCCCAGTGGGCTTGCTCACTGCCATAACAGCTATGTTTAGTGCTGGGTATTTTCAGAATCAGGATTTTGTGTTGTAATCCACGTCACACGGCACCTGACTGGCAGATGTCTGGATACACAGCAAGGCTTGGAGGAATAGGTAGCTTGGAATAGCTGGAGATTTTTTGGATGTGACTGTTTTGATCATATTGTCTTTATTCCAAAAGTGAATTTCTAACTATAACCACAGTTCTCAGTCAGCAATATACAGAACTCACATAAAAACAATCTGATTTTTAAAGTTGTCAAAATGGCAAGATCTTGAAAAAACTGCCAGCTCATTAATATCTAATAAACCCATGCCAACTGGCTGAAACCATTTAGCAGATAAGATCTCATTTTGCTGATAACTAAATGGATTTTAGAACATTCAAGGTAGGTTTTTTTAAAAAGCTTGTTTTCATTTATGATTGCTTGTAACAGTTTATATCCATTTAATAACTAAAAAAGCATGCCCACAGTCTGTCCCTGGCTGAATTCCTCTGAATAGTTCACTCATTCAGAGCAGTATTGGCTTAGCTTGTTGGTTCAGTGATCAGCATGATTTCTGAATCAATGTAACACAGGAGAGGGTTTACATTACTGCTGCCACAAAATGTAATCAACTGCCTAGCATATTTGTCTGAAGAATTATTAAAGCATAGAATGCAAAGTGGCAGAAATAGAAGTATAATTCTGGTAAAATCATCAAAGGATGCAATAACCGAGTTAGAAAATGCAGTGACAGATCTAATTAACGAACTAAATTACAATTCAGTCCAAAAATAATTGTCATTAGAAGTAAAATCACATTTCTGTCTGAAGCATCTCAGCATGTTTGCCACAGTGATTGGTAAAACTAGAAAGAAACCCACTCTCATTATATTTTTAATGCAATTATTACACACAAAAATCAGTCATGAAATCGAATATGCCAGTTTAGCAAACCTAAGAGCCTTCCCTCTGACACTGCAATGTAGAGAGTCAGGCCAGGGCTGCTGGCTTACGACACTCTCCTTTTGTGCTCATGGAGTCAACATTATTTTTGGACTGACTCCTTCCTCCCAAAGACCTGAATTAAAACAAGAGACCATTTAATTTTAATATTGACCTAATTGCACATCTAAATCAGTTGGAAGATGTCTAACAAAAGGAAAATACTAATAGGACATGTGCCAACTGCAGTTTAAGTCGGGCTGCTTTTAATATAAACTGAAGAGCTTTTGTATTAAGCTCTAACAATGGGTAATACAGCCGCCAAGCTGATTACTTAAGCAACTTCTGGGTATATTCAGAGAGCAAATTTGAATTCTAAGTATTTTGCATACTGTTTCCACCTATATAATTGTCTGCTGGCCCTTATCATTATTTATTATGCAAAACTGATTTTTTTTTTTTTTGAAGCGTGAAGAATGAAGTAATTTAGTATGCAAACAGTTAAAACTCTCATGTGGGTTCTGATTTCGTATGTGTTGATAAATTCACTTACGATGACTGACAGTGTGAGATTTTTTGGGGTCATTCATGACACTGATGAAAATGATAAACTAAATGCCAGAAGTGTCCCTGGCTCATCATAGGATGAAATGTGTAAAATGTCAGTGTCTAGCCGGCGTCTATTAATAACTAAATATGATTGTGTGTAATGAGCAGAGATTTTCATGTTGATTGAAGTATGATTTCTTTTGATCTTCCAGATGTTGCTGCTTAGAAATTCATATTGCTCTTTTGTTGCTAAATGCATAATGACCTTTTAAAACCTTTTAACTGTTAAAAACCCTATTATTTTCAACAACGAAGTCAAGCTTCCGTCTTTTTTTTAAGTCGATTGGGAGTTCCTCTCTCTTCCCATCCTCACTTTCCCTTTTTGCTTTCTCTGGTCTCCTCTTCCTCTCCTGTTTTTCTACTTCTCCTCTAACACATTTCTCTAACAAAGTTCCTGACAATGCTTTGAATCCTGTGCTTGGAGAGCCAGACACCGTACGATGGCTGGACCCAGTCACCACTTTTGTCATTGTTACTCCCTTAACGTCCCAGGAAGTTACCCAGCATTTCTGGGAAATATGGTCTGAGCAGACATTAAATGTGAATATCCAGGTCACCTCTCTTCTGAGGTAGAAAAGAAACAAAGGCAGGTGTCAGAAATAAAGAATCATGTAGCTGATGTTGATAGCGGAGTGATCTGCTCTGAAGAAAGGAATCGCAGAGCATTGTAAGCTTTCTGCATGAATAATGCATTTGTGTCGCTCATTTTTGGGCTTAGTCACACCCTGCCTTCCACATTTGGCCCCTTTATGGTTGCACCTGTGCATGAATGGTGACTGCCTGAGAGCTTGCAAGAATAAAACAAGTCCCGGAGTAAAGGCAGCAGCAGCAGAGTAAGCTTCTCTTCATTATTCAGCTTTTGTGCCAGTCCTTCGTTAGTGGAAGGCTGTCTCTAGCCTGTGTGACTCAGCTGTGTTAATGCGGGGAATTGCTTCTGCACCACAAAGGTGTTTTAAGCTCTTAACTCATTCGGTTAGTGGCCACTGTACAAAGATGGCAAAGAAGGGTGTCTCTACTGGCACTTTTGGCAATATGAGCTTTAGAATGCTGCAAGACGTCTGAACAGGCTTCACAGTGCTCAAGTTTCTTCCTCACCACTACATAGTCCCAGCATCATTCACATTGAAAAGGGACTTGGGAGACCACCTAGTCCAAAATCCCACTTCAAGAAGGGCCAGCACTGGCTTGAGACTTGTTTTCCTCACCCCATTTAAAGTATTTTGGATGGGTGTGGAAGAACAAATGCATCTGGCATGTTAAGGGCTAAATTGTCTCTATAGCCTCATTCTGAGCAAAAACAGTGCCTTCAAGTACTCCTGTAAATTAGCATGAGAACAAATCTGCTTGGAACAGCTTGACCAATTCGCTGTAAAAGGCTTGTCCTATCCAGTTGCTTCCAAACAATCCTTTAAGTCCACTATCATCTAGCCTAGGAATTCATACAGGGCTTCTCTGCCTGAATGCTGGCAAATGATGTGAGGCTGCCAAGGGAAAGGCTGAAGCACAGGGACATCCTGAGGTGTTTTGCAGCCTCTGAAATGGGAACATGGTGCATAAATCTGATTTAGCTGTTGCGTAATGGCAGGAAAATTTACCACTTCTGCACAGGCAGCATGTAGATGGAAATGGCAATAAAGACAATAAAGCGAAGTAAACCGTCTAGCAAAATAAACCCTATATCGCAAAGGTTTTTACCTTTACACTTAGATCTGTTCAACATAAACCAAATTATTCTGGTTGTAATTACAGACTCTGTGGCAAATATGCCACACAAAGCCACACTCAAGAAGATCCTAGACCCTTGGAGGACCAGACCAAGCCTACCATGGCACAGATGAAGAGTGGCTCCAGTGGTTGCTGTACCAGATTATGCCAGGCTTTTTGTGTTTGCAGGTGAAAAATGCTGTCCAACGTCTTTGCAAAAATGGCTGCATCTTTTGCTGACTTCCCTGTGTATCTGTTTGCCACTAATGCAGAAGTGACAGTCCTGAGGCCTTACTGCTCTCAGCTACCTCTGGTTCCTGTGCAGTGTACTGTGTCATTTCATTATATATGCTGGTCCCATCTGGTCTGGCAAGCCTTCTCCATCCTCAGAAGCGATTACAAATAATGATGATGACAAAACCCAGAGAATTTTTGCTTTATTTTGAAAATGATTGTTTTGTGTTGCATGAGGGTGCTTTCCGCCTATCTCCAGGGTCACCTGGCAACCATTTGCTAGCCTCCTGCCATCAGATCCATATCAAGCAAGGGCATCTGGAAGCTCATTTGGGATGGGAGCTGCTCCCTTTCACCATCCCTGCTGGCCTTCTATGGGCAAAGGTGAGGCTACTGTGCATACGATGGATTCGTGACCATTACTCTGATAGAGGCTATTTAAGCACATTGTAGCAGTTTCATTTGTGTGCTGCCAAAATATTAAAAGAAAAGTTGATGCTGATACAGTATCAGCCACCAACACTGCATAATTAAACATGCTTTATTTGCAGTTGATGTTTGTGTGTTTAATAGAATTAAGGATAATTAAGAGAAGACAGTGAGAAGATACTACTGCACAACGTAACAGTCGACCAAAGCAAGAGAACCCGTGAAAGCAGTGTCTCTGAGTAGAACTGTTCACCCCATGCATTGTTTACTCCTTTATTTCTCTAATGGATCAGTTAATAAAAAAAATTAAGTATTTGCATGTGTGTGTGTATGTATGTGGATTAAGTGAAGAAGTGAGCATGGCTGCAGCACATTCGGATTTTAAAAGATCTGTTTAAAGGATACACTCAAATTTTGAAAGAGTAGAAGCTTTTGTCACATAGGGCTAGGATGGACATATCCCAACTTTCTCTCACCAAGCATCCTTTCCTTTTGTTTACACTGAAATGCCTCATGACTGTTCCTGTCTGATCACATTCCCCACTCTCCTCACCCCGAAGCTAACATCTCTGAATTGGTTGGTGTAAGTCCAGAGGACATTAAACACTGTTTTGGCCGCTGGGTTTTGCTACAGTGGATGAATGGCCTGTGCCATTCTATACCTTGGTAAAAGCATCTTCTTTTGATGGCCCACCTTGGTGCTAAGCATCTTTCCTGGCTGTGGTGCTTCAGGTATAAAACACCTTTCTGTTGGTGGGTATCATCTCTTTGATTAAAGGTGTCTGTTCCTTTAATCAAAATCAGTAAGGGCAGCAGAGGGAGTGTGGCCAAGGATGTATGTACTTGAAACATCCAGAGCTCTGAATATATCACCAACACAGGCCAGAATGGCCCGGGGAACATCTGTGCTTCAGCTTTGCTCCACAAAGACAAATATGTCTCACTCAGTGCTTTGCTTTTATATAAGTTTCCATATTGGTAGAAATAATTCAATGTATCTTGGTAATTCTGTTGTAATTCTGTTAAGGCAGACTCACCAGTTCCCCCACTTCACATTCAATAGTAATTGGGTTGATATTACCTGCAGGTATCTTTGTAAGAAGATGCTGTTAATGTCACTACTCAGGAAGCTGTATCGATGCATTAATTAGTGCTAGAAAGTTGACAGCCTACCCTTAAGCTTGTTTGGCTTTGAGCAACCTGAAACTTAAATTATTATTTGAAATTATTTTTGTTTTGGAAGGTAGTGCACTACAGAGGGACAGTAAGAAGCAGCATCCTTAGATGGTACCTGGGTTTGATGAATGGATACCTAATGCAATCACTGTTTTTATTTGTTCCTGTAGTGAAGGCACACCCAGGGGCTTTGGTGAGGATTAGGGCCTCTGTGCTCAGTACAGTGTTCAAACAGCTTGCAATCGAATGTGGATTCATATATAAGAAAATGAAACCAGCCATTCTCTTTCAGAAAAATTGAATTCCTTTCCCAACAGGTCGATAACACGAGCTCAGATGGTGGTGGTTGAAAAGGATAGCTGCCACGGTGTGCAGTGGAGCTTCCTCAGGAAGGTCCCATATCTCCATAAGACTCCAGCAAGATGAATCTCTGCACTAACACAGAGCTTTTGGGAAAAATCGTGCTCCAGGATACAAAGTTATGCCTTTGTCCTCATTCCTCCAGGGTTGCCTTTACAGACAGGCACAGCTGGTGGTTCCCTGCACTAGCAGGGGCTGGCAGACTGCCTCGCTCGGACAAGGTATGTGGCATAGTGCTGCCTCAGTCCCCAGTCTGGCCAGTCTCTATCTGCACAGCTGCTGGCAGACACTGCAGGAGACAACAATTACTATTCTGGGGTCAGCTCCCAGCTCTCCTCCTCCTCAGCAACAACTAGAGAAGCAAGTCCAGTTCTTCTTAGGCCTGTCCCTTCCCTCTTCCGCCTGATCCAGCATCTCCCATTCCCCCTCACAAAACATTCAGGTGGATAGTCCAGTAGCCCAGAGAGTACTTAGAAAAGCAGTCTTCCCCCCCACTGGTGTCTCCCAGCTTTCCCTAAACTCTTCCTCTAAATCTTCTCTTTGCAGAATTAATTTTACCTGTAGTGCGGATCAGCCTTGAGCTGGCATTCTGCTTTTAAGCTCTGCTGAGAGCTGATCCTGAAATGCACCTTTCTGCCTGGATTTTGCAGAGCACTCTGAGGGCTGATCTGCCTGGCACTGCACAAAAAGATCTAATGGATTACCACAGAGGGGTAATGAGGACTACTGCCAGTGGCCTGAACCAATTGGTTTAATTTGCCTGCATGGCTGAAACTTTAAAGGCCTTGGAAGAAGGAAAAAGAGATGGATACAGCTACCTAAATCTCTTTGCCAGACAATGCAAGGACATAAGCAACTATAAAGTCTTTCAGAGATTGCTCCTGTCTCCCTTACTTGTGAGGTATAAAGAAAGCAGAGGGGAACCACTGGAAATGTTAGTTGTTTTCATGCCTTTGAAATCTGCTTCATCACCCTTTCCTAAAGGCAGGAACCTAGTACTGGATGTGCCATTTCTTATGTTTTGAACTATGTGGCACTAGCTAGAGCACTGATTTGGGACTGGAAATACCTGGCTCTCAGCTTTTCTCTAATGGAGGTAGAGATGTTCCCCCATTTCCCATATTTCAGAGTGCTCTGATCAGCAAACCACCCTGTAACCTGTATGAGAGCAGTTTCCAACTCTTCTTTTCAAGCCAACCCTGGTACAGCCAGGCTGTTAAGAGTCACAGGGAAGAGACAGCAAGCAGGAGGGAACTGAGCAGCAGCCAGCAGCCAGGCACTCATCAAGCATTCAAGGGCAGTGCTGGGTTTTACTGTGGCTTTCTCCTGGTTTTTATACTGTGATGCTGAATTGTAACGCTAAAGATGCCCCAACATGCTGCAGCCCTAACAGCAATAGGGAAATGACTGCACCATCTTGGTGGTATCAGAAGAAGTCTCGATTCATCTGGAAACTGAGGCAGAGTGTAGGTACCTGTTTGCCTAGACTTGGGTTACTTTAGGATTGGCAGCTCCAACCATGCCACTTGCAGCTGCAGCTGCAGCAAAGAGCCTGGGCAAGATTCAGGCTAAACCTGCATGGATTTAGCTGTCAATGTCCAAATATGCGATTGCTGAAAAGGAGCATTTTTGATGAACTGGTCCGGTGTCTGATCTTTGTAAGCCACAGTGTAGACTGTGTTCATATTTATTCACACCATTCTCCAATGTTCCAGTTCCAAGACTGGTGTGAGGATAGTTCCTTGGAAATTAATAACTTAGAGCTCTGTGGCTCAGTGAATTGTTTACTTCCTTACATCATTAATACTATCCTTGTAGGAAGAAGAAGTGTTGAAAATAATAAACACCCCTTCCTTCATTAATATTCTGGAGGCTATGGGAGCAAAGACAAGACATGACTGCTAGCTACCGTGGGGCCTTGAAATACACAGCTTCCAGCTGGTGCTTCAGTCCATGCTCAGGTCTTTTCTTGTCAGCATATTAAAAAAGTGGTATAATTACACAAACCCAAGTTGGAATCTTTTCTGGCATACTGGCTCTTCTGCTGTCTATCTCCCTCTCTGTATATGTGTTGAATATGCACCACTTAGTAAACATGCTGGATTTTACACGCTGGGCATGGGTATCAACGCTGCCTCTGGCTGTGAAATCACCCCCCAGCACTAGTAGTTGGTGGGGCTAATGGTTCAGTAGATGGCACTATTTCCTCTTGATTTAGGACCAAGCCTGAGTCCCAGCAAGATGCGTGGGGAGCAGCAAGGCCGAAGTGCTCTGTTTAAGTCCGTTATTGGGGCTGGTTGTTTCTGTACAAGCTGTGAAACTGTGGTTTTGGCGTCGGGTGGGAGGAGGACTGACCTTGGCGTCCTAGTTAGAATTCATTTGTGTAATTTCATTCTGATTCTATAAATCCTTTTTGCACATTCAACTGGGTATTGTATTGTTTTTACTTTCCAGCCTAAAAACTGCAGTCTGGTGTTCAATATGTTGCATTAACTCTCTTAAACAAGTTATTACTATCTATCTCAGAGATGGCTGCGTATCTATAGTGGAAAGGTGTTCCTATACATTCGTCCCCTCATAATGTTGAGTCTTAATTAATAGACAGACACACACACAAAAAGTGCTCTGTGATCCCCAGAAGGGAAAAAACCAAATGTATGGAAGTGCGAAGTATTGTTAATTGTTATTTTAGCACTGAACACAGCCCTGAAAACTAGCCAGAAAAACGCACTAATTCCAAATTCTGCATGAGAAAACTCGAGGCCACAAGGGAATTTGAAAGTTTCCTAATTAGGCAGAACTCACAAGTCAGACAAAAACTGGAAGACAAAGGTTAAACAAAAGAGGCAAGAATATATTTCATAGGAGTCCAACAGACAAGTAGAGAAATGCAGTGACAGATACTTGGTCTAGACCATGGACCAGGTGCGGATCCATTCAGGGAGATGCCCGCAGATTAAGCACATGATGTACTGCACTGGTAAATGCACTGGGCAAGCCCATGCCTGAGGTGCATGCTTCCTCGGGGTGACACCAGGGATTCACTTGGCCCCTTTTGTTTAGCTGATATCACAAGAGCAGAGAGGGGGAATTAGAGTGACATTGATAACAGCCTGCCATAGAGTCAGGAGAGAGAATCATTTGTGTGCTGCTGGCTCTGCCCAGTTTGGTCTTTGGATCTTGTGGTTTTTTCCCCTCTGTGTTATTATTTTTACTATTTTTAGAAAATCCTGGAGAGAAGGAGCAAGTGGTTAAAAACACTAACTTAGAATAAAAAATGAGCAACAGGCTTGGGGCTGGATTTACAAGGACAGCTCAGGATACCAACAGCCATTTTATGTTCTAAGCCCAAATGTAAATTTTCTAACTCTCTCCTCTCCCCTTACAGGAAACATTTAATTCTCTAATTTCCAGAGTTTCCACTGGTAAAGTTTGCCAGGTGCCATGGCACTTGAATTGCACAGATAAACCTTCACCTGCAATCTGATGACTTGCCATCAGTTTCAATGATAGATTTTCTGCTTTTCCCAGAGGAGGGGCTCCTGCAGCCATACTGGGAGCCTGCTTTCCCTCCACCTCCCTGCATCTTAGCACAAAATGCAGTCAAACACTCCTCCCCATTACACACCCTTTTACCAGATCTTCCAGTAATCCTTGAGATCAAACCCCTGCTCTGTCTTGTTAGGGGCAGAAACTCACAGGCAGACCTCCCTTCTTTCTGGAGATTTTCTACCACTGGGGTACCGTGCCCGATAGAGCGTAGCTGTCTCAGCCAATCCCATCAGTTATTTCCTGGTTCACAGGAGCCTTTTCCTTTGCATTCAGAATTCAGAATTTACAGACTAAAGGACCCAGCCCCGCCCCACCTTCAGAGCAGGTAAGGATCCAACCCCCCAAGGCTGCAGAATCAACTCTTTACAGCTTCTTGTTCCCTGAGACTTAATGAATATTTATGTCTTTATTGCAGCATAGAATAGCTCAGGTCCCATGAGCACAGCAAGCAGGGGAACGTTTGATTTGTGAGCCTGCGATAGGGAGCAGCGCTAGCTGAAATTCAGGTGCCATGGGGATTTCTGTAGAGGAGGGAGAGCTCTGGTATCTATGTAATTTAGGTACTGAGGAGGTCTGGAGGACAGCTGTTTTGGAAGTTAGCATGTAATGCAGCAGTTAGACACTTCCAGCACTGCAGTGAATCTAGTTCCAGAGGCTCCAGCAATATGCAATCCATACTCACGTATTTTGGTTATTCAAAAAGGTTTTTACCTTTCCTGAAAATTAAGCACAAAAGGCCTAATTCTTGATGTTGCTCTAATATAGCTCTTGATAAGTGTCACTGAAGCTGATCAGCAAAACAGCATTTCACTTTTGCCTCTTTGAGAATGGGATTTGTTCCTTACCTAACCAGATAATTGCATTGTCATCAGACTAATTGATATGCCTGCAGAAGAAAGTATCTCTCTTGTTTTAGTGTTGATGTAACATTTCCTTTTTGGTCATCCACTGCATATCTAAAGACTCCACAAATTACACAGAAAACAGAGAGTTTCTCTTTCATTTCTAGTCTATGTCTGATTTTACCTGTGCCCAGAATGCAATAGTCAGTGTTCATTTTCTTGTTGTAAGATATGTCAGGTTAAGTCTAGCACCCTCTACAGAATATCACAAATACTCTATGGAAGGGTCCTTGTGGGCCAGATCTTTGCTTAATGCATGATGGTTTTTGATATTAAATGTTTTCAAGAAGATGTTAAGACCAGAGTCCATTTTCCTTTGTGAGCTCCCTGTGAGTGACAGTCTGGTTACTTCTTAGGATAAGGTTTTGTGAGACAGCTCAGCCTTACAGCTCATAGTCTAAAAATGTAATGTCCTCACTACGGGTCCTGTGGTCTAACTGTTTCCCCTGCATTCACTCAGCTCTTTGGACCCCTTAGCATCCAGTCTGTATCGTTAAAGAGAAAAAAAAATTCATGTGGGGAAAAAAAGGAAGACATGAAGCTTTAGATCATTGACCTGATTTGCTTCACTGTATTCCTAGCTAAGCCAATGTGAGGGATGCAATGCGGCAGTGCTGCCAACAGCAGGGGGATGCCCAGGGATGGGGGCTGGCCCTCAGAGCAGTGAGCTGTGAGCTTGCCCCATCCTCCTGTGAAACTTCAACCTTAGAGGTGAATAGATATTATTCCTCTGTATGATCCACCCTGCAAGCCTTCCAGCAGAGGATGCAACAGACTAGACCCAAATGCCTTAATTACAGCATGCTACCATTGCACATGCCACAAAGCAATCTAGGATGGGAGAGAGGACCTAAGAAGTGATGCTAGCTGTGGCAGGAGAAAATGGACTGCTTTCCTTCTGTGTTTGAGCCTAATTATTGTACTGAGAGTCTGTCTTCACTGGTATCTTGGAGCTTTAGGGCTCTCTGCTGAAAGCAGGATAAGTGCCAGTAGCAAAAGAACAAGGTACTCAGTACCAGAACAACAAAAACATCTTCATGAAGGCAGTGACCTGCAGGACTCTAATTAGTTCTGGTAGCAGCAGGACCCAGCTGTGATGCTGAACACAGATCTGAAGCTTGAAGAGACTCTGGCCAGCCACAAGCAGGCTCCGTAACTGTGCCAGAAGATAAAGGAACAGAGGAAACTTCTGCCACGGTGACATGAAAGAGTGCTCAAAAGGTGTCTTGGGCTCTTGTGCCAGCTGGCTGAGTGGCTGCAGAGCCTAGGTACAGAGACTAATTTCTGGGAAATGTAAAGACATCTATGTTTAATATTAAAACTTGTGACTCATTGTCTCTATTTGCTACTTCAGCTGCACAACCAGACACAGGGGCTTCAATCTTCTTTCCTATGACCTTCAATCATCTGTTGGGAAGTCCTGTCATTAGAATGAAATCTGGAGGGTTAATTTCAGAAATTTCACTAACAGAGATGAAGAAACGTCTGTGCTGCATTGGCACATCTTTCCTTGAAGGTGAGGTGGGTCATCCAAAAGGCAGATTTTTCCATCATTCTGATCTTACTGTACAGTCTCTGTATTTTCTCAAATGCAGGAAGCCAATAACATTACCCTTGTAATAGACATTCTGGGTCTCTTTTCATCATATTCTTCTAGGCAATTCCAGAGAAGTTTTTCACTTGACCTCTAGTTTTGATTTGTGTGGCAGGTTGCTTATTTCTTTGCTTTTGCACATTTCTGTTGTCTGACAAAGAATCCCATCTTAATCCCTCAAATTTGCCAATGGTTCTGCCATTAATCCCTAAAAAAAAAAAAAAAGGATACAAAATGTACAGAGTCTCCCAGAACCCGGAGAAACGAGTTATCATGAGGAACATCAGTGCTAAATGCTGTTGTTTACCCATGCACTCCAAATGCATTAATAGGTTACAAAATGGAGATGAGTTTAGGTTAGACAGACAGCTTTGTCACTTTGCAGATGACAGGCCTTTGGACTCACAAGATAAAACAATTCAAGCATGGCTTTACCACTCAACATACTTCTCCTTATGTTCTTACAAAAGCTTGTGCAAATGTGTATTAATGTAAAAGGCACTTTCCTTCCTGTGATTATTTATGTAATCAGTAGGAAAAAATTCATGATGAACTAGACTCTGCAGGTCAGCCTCTGATCACTCTAATTTGAATGCTGGATGAAGAAAAAATTCACAGGCAGCCAATATCCTGAAAAAGAGAAGATCTGCAGGGACACTGACAGGGGACTGGCAGTGAGTTGTCACAGTAGATTTTGCTGGTTATTTGCTGTCTTTCTCTCTGTGTATCATCTGGTCTTTTGCCCCTGAATTACTAGCTTAGGCTCCCCTGCATGCAAGACAGATGCCTAATTTGTGAATACCAACAGGAGTCATGTCCAAAATAGATGCTGAACTGCTCAGACCTGTTAAAACTGAGAAACTTCTGGGCATGTCTGAAAATACATTAGTTGCCTCAGGAACATGGGTGCTTAAGGCAAGGCTGTGATGCCATCAGATTTCTAGGTGCTACCAGGTTTCATGAAGGGATGGCTTTGGGGTTACCAACTTTTTAGGTCTTAAGCCTTAAAAAGATTTAGTAGTAGTGAGAGCCCGTAAGTTCTCACCATTTCTGTGCAGCTCGCAGATCCACAGTTCTGCTGGCTTCCAAGTCAGCGTGAGTTAAAGGTTACAGGGATATTCATTTGAGCTCCTGGTGCTCCTGAGTGTTGCATGGGGAGCTGAGATGACTGACTTAGGGGTGGCCATTCCTTTGTGCGGCAGGATGTACAGGTGCAAGGCTGCACCAGTGCTTTCAATGACAGAAAGCATAAATGCATTACCCTTTGGTTGGCACAAAAGTAAATGATTCCAAAGTGACCACAGCAGCCTGTATAACCATTATTTGCCCAGTGATAATATACAAAACCACCTTCATATTCTTCTGTCATAGAATCATAGAGTCGTAGAATGTTTCATGTTGGAAAAGACCTTTAAAGGCCGTCTAGTCCAACCCCTCTGCAGTGAGCACGGACATCTTCAACTAGATCTGGTTGTTCAAAGCCCCATCCAGCCTGACCTTGAATGTTTCCAGAGATGAGGCATCTACCAACCCTCTGGGCAGCCTGTGTCAGTGCTTCTCCACTCTCATCGTAAAAAATTCTGTCCTTGTATCTAATCTGAGTCTCCTCTCTTTTAGTTTAAAACCATTATGCCTTGTCCTACCACAACAGGCCCTGCTAAAAAGTTTGTCCTCATCTTTCTTGTAAGTATTTAAAGTCTACAATAAAACCTCCCTGGAGCCTTGTCTTCTCCAGGCTGAACAACCCCAACTTTCTCAGTTCTTCTTCATAGGGTAGGCGTCCCATCCCTCTGATGATTTTTGTGGCTCTTCTCTTGATCCCACTCCAAGAGGTCCACATCTTTCTTGTACTGAGAACTCAAGAGCTGGACTCCAGGTGGGGTCCCAGAACAGTGGAGTAGAGGGGGAAAATCACCTCCCTTAACCTGCTGGCCATGCTTCTTTTTATGCAGCCCAGGATACAGTTCTATAATAAAGCTGACCATGGTGTTGGTGTTCTCTGTTCTGAAGCTTTCCCCAGCTAGAGTAGGACTAAGGTATGATAGTGTGAGAGTTTCACAGGATCCTTGCAGTTCAGGAAGACCGTGTTATTGACACTTCTCAAAGGGGAGCAATCAAAGGCTTGATGGCCAGTTGGTGGCCAGCAATAAGCGGAGTACTAGGCTCTGGTGAGATTCCATATGTGATATTGTGTCTGGTTTGGGCCCCCAGCTGAAGAGGGATAGGAAGAAACTGCAGTAGGTTGAATGGAGATCTACCAGAATAGCATGAGGCTGGGAGCTCATGGCTCACAAGGAGAAGCTGGGGGAGTTGGACCTGCTCTGTGAGGAGAGAAGGCTAAGGGATAAACTTGTAACTAAAAGGAATTGATGCACAGCCACAAAGATGGAAGGCCCCCTTCTTGGTGGTGTCAGGCACTATAAGAAGGAAAAAGACCACAAAATGCAATTTGGGATTTCACTTTGGGCAATAAGAAAACATATTTTAGCAGGATGGCACAGCAGTGAAGAGCTTACCAGAAGTGTCGTGCAACCTCCATCTTTTGAGGTTTGTGAGTCTCAGCTACACAAAGCCAAGGAACTGGTCTTGTGTGGGCGATAGTCCATTTAAGAGGGAAGATGGAGACTAGGCACCTCCAGATGCCCATTCTAACCAACATTCCTGTGATTCTGTGATTTAGACAATTCTGGGCATTTCTGTGGCTGTTGTCTGTAGTGCAAACGCAGTTCCAGGCTTCTGAAAAAGGCTGAGTCAGATCAGGAGGCTAAACCAGAAAAATCTGAAAGCAAAAGTTTTGCTCTAAAAGACAATGCACCAGAAGACTGGAAGAATTTTATCCATATGCTGGCATAAGACGAAGAGCTGTGTTTGCCATTACATTGAGTGGATTGACTGTGAGCCTGTTATCATTGTACAAAGCGCTGGGGACAACTTTAGAAGGAACCTGCTGGAAGGAGACTCCACATGCTGAAGTGGTGAAAAGCTGCCTCTCTGTTGACAGCAGAACAGTTTTTCTATGCTCTAAAATTATTCTTATGGAGACCGAGGAGCTACTGTGTGCAGGAGGTCCCATCCAGCTCTTGGCAGTGGTAGTACTCTGGTTTAAAATGTTAGGAAGAGAGAAAGAAATACCCTGAGGAAAGAAGTCAGCATTAATTTCACTGTTACTGTTTGGGAGTGAGTAATACTTAAGCCTCAGGCTTGCAGTCATCCAGGTAGCAATAGCCCCCAATTTAGTCTGCAAAACAAGTCTGCTGTCACACGTACACACACACACACGTGCACAGATCTACACCATCTTTCAAATACCTTCAAGTATTTAGCACTCACCAGTTACCTGTGATTCCTGTGTGATTAACACACTCCTGGTAAGTAGGCAAAAGTAGCATTTCCAGTTTTCACTGTATGACAAGTCTTCCTATGGGCTGGCTGC
The DNA here is from genome assembly GCF_000696875.1 of Nestor notabilis. Classification (NCBI taxonomy): domain Eukaryota; kingdom Metazoa; phylum Chordata; class Aves; order Psittaciformes; family Psittacidae; genus Nestor; species Nestor notabilis. The sequence goes on along the minus strand of NW_009930419.1, from coordinate 59,526 downwards.
AGCACAGAGAGCAAAGAGTGCACTGCCTTTTCACCTAATCCCGTGTGCCAAACCAAAGCAGAAGATTGAAGCTATGGCAGGCACGCATCAGTGTGCATGGATGTGAAACCTAAAAAAGAAATAAACTTGTAGATCTCCATGGATCTATTTAAATACAATATTTTATTCCATTCCATGTAGCTTTTTATACAGTTCCCATCACCATAGCAACACAGGTCCAGCTCTTCAATGGGTATTTGGGTATCCTTCAGCACACACATCTACCAGCTGGGTGGTAGTGCAGACACAAAAATATTATGAAGCTTCCACACACTCTTGTGTGTGTCCAAGGTGTCTGAATACATGTGCGTGTATTGCCCATGAGAAGCTGATAAGAGCTCCATCTCAAGTCAGAACAGGACTTGAAGACAGATCCTTAAAGTGAGAATTTCCCCACTTGACTCCCCAGTGAATTGGAAACACCATGGGAAGATGGTTAAATGAGCTATGGTTCACCCAGCAGATGGACTGGGACAAGTACAGCCATATATATATTAATTTCTATACCTTCCAGTCTTTCCATCCTGGAAGTCCCATGCAGCTTGGTGGTTAAAGCACTGATGTGTGACAGACAAGTTCAAATTTTACTCTGAATCATTTGAAGCAGAGAAGTACATCTCCTTCTCCCACATCCTACCATAACCCTACTCCCAGTTCTCCCTGTCTGAATGAACAGGCTGAAGCAAAAATATTTCCTCTGCAGACACCATCCCCCCCAGGGGAAAGGTTTGAATTTTGTCTCAAATGAAGCAAAACCAGGGAACTGAGCTGTAGTTTCCTGCAGCACAAGATTAACAATCATCTGTCATGGTTTGGTTCTGTTACCTTTTTGTAAAGGGAGATATGTGTGCAGGGGGACTTTTGAAATATATATATTCCTGTGCATGTAAATTGTGTACCTTTTTGCATGCTTCTACTTAGATGAATAGTGTGTGTATATTTAGGACCACTGTACAGACACTGCATGAATAAAGGTGATTGTGTACATTTTTAATTTTCCCTCTCTCTAAACATTCAATCTATATTGTATATAGTGATGTTTATGTTCAGACAGTATGCAAGGCAATGCATGCATGTGCCCTGTTTGATGGGGGAAGGGGATCTCCTTGGCACAATACTTATTAGTATCATCAATCATCAGGGGTGTCATTTCCAAATTCCCTTTCCCTTACCTAATTTGCTAAACCTAATTCTTTATCACACTACAAAGCCCAGCATGAGAGATGGAAGTGATAATGAGAGGTGGCTTGCTCATCCATGCTCTACTGTACAGAGGCAATGTCAGCCTGGCATCTTCTAGAGGGATTTCCCAATTTCTTCCTCTTTCCATGTAGGGTGCTCTGTACCTTCTCAGTCCACAGCAATTAGCAGCATACTTACTGCCCTGTAGCTTTGTTTACTTCTGGTTCCTCAGTGTGCTCTTCAATTGTTGGAGTCTCTAAGTCAAGCATCTTGCTTGCTCTTTCTGCTGGTGCTGTCTTGGCTTAGATACATTTACTAATGCAGCCAGTTCAGGACACCTCCTAAATGCACTTCATTAATCTCAACAACCTAAGGCTCTGCATTTTTTTTTTTCCCAAGTCCAGTACTAAATTAGCAAAAGACCTTTATCAAAAACTTGCCTTATTGAATTTGCCAGTCCTATTCTACTTGTGCAAATAATTGCATGTCTTTAAAACTTGGAGGGAGGAGAACAACAAACAATGAGTGGAATCTAAACTACTGACTCAAAACTCCCTTCCCTAGCACGGACAGGGAGGGCCAGGATTACATCCTATATGTGCTGTCACTTCCATTCTATATGCAAGTTCTGTTCTTGTCAATGGATTTAACTCACCAGAAGTCACTGATTTCCCTGGCTTTATTCACAGGATTGTCCTACACATGGAGTCCTAATGAAATTAATGGATCTGCATCCTGCCCACATAGATTACAGCACTGGATTTGGGCTCAATTATTCATGGACGTGACTTTGTTTCACCGTCAGACCTTTAAAATACACAGCTGCTTCTCCCAGTTGTTATAAAGAAGTTGTCATTGAAAGAAAATGGAAACATATGAAAACAGTAATAAGGCAGGTCAGGAACCCTAGCAGGAAATGACCTTCAGAATCTCATGCACATTAAGGGAACAAAAAATACAAGCTCTGCTTCCATAAGATGGGGAAGGTACGTCCAGTGAGTAAAGCTTTTAACACCGACACAAAGAATCAGTGGAGCCTGACTCTTCTATTTGATGAGGAATGAGTAAGACTCAGAATACAAAGATGTCACCAATTAGCAACATCTCAGCTAGAAGTGTGGATATTTTTAGAAAACTGAACGAATGGGAGACTTATTTTTAAACAAAGAAGACATTTTAATCAGATGGAGAAACATATTATGGGGAATGCTTTATAAAAATCCCTTGGGAATTTGGTACCCGAGTGCCAGGAGGAATGGTGCTTAACACTTTTTTTTCCTTTTTTTGTTTTTACTTTGGACATCTATGATTTCCCCAGCGACAACCAAGTCCCATGAGCTAGACCATTTGGGACTCCCTTTTCAGATACTGTCATAATGACATTAGTCTTCGTAGGAGCAGAGGAAATAACATTATGTGGATCAAGGCACACCATACTGAAGTTTCACTAATCCCAGAATGCTTGTACAAGTCCATCAAAACGGACTCTGGGTAGTCACTTTAGGAAGGACCTGCTTAAAAGGTGAAAAGTCACATCAGTAACTTAGGCCAACAGCAGTCAGGATTTATCAGAAAATTGGAAGAGAATGTTTCTCACACAGAAGTTTGATAACAGGAGATGTACAGCGAAGGGTCTGCTTTGGTAACTGGATTCACAGTGGTGCACCTTACCCACTCTGAGTGTCCCCTTAAGGTAAGCTGGCAGACACTACGTTACTTGAATGCCCCATGTGCAGCAGCAAGAAGCCCAACCATGAACTCAGCTGTTTGTTCAAAGGCCTTGAGATCCCAAAGGCTGCTTTTCCTTAACAGAGGAGGTACCTGTTTGCTCAGCTTCCTGACTGAAAGCCGTGTTCTGACAGCCATAGCTATAAATAAATGCTTAAACAATGGTATTTGAGATTGTAAAAGCTCTTCTGAGCACGTGTTGACTACTACACTCACCCAATGTTCCTTACTCCATTCTTGGTTGGCTTTTGGCACCTCTAAAATTTATTTTCCAAGGAAGTTATAAAAACCTTAAAGGCTAGAAAATTGCAATATTCCTATGAGAGCTATCAAGCATAAGGGGGAACTTGTGCTTGATACAGCCTAGATCTTTACAGTAAATTGTGCTCTGATCTGATCGTTTCACACCCAAAGGGATCATGCCAATGCCAGTGCCAATGCCAATATCCAGGGAAAGGTACCATCAGACTCCTTGTGTCCCACTGGACGGCCCACAAATTAACTTGACTGATTTTCTGAGAACCGTAAGTGCCTAATGGAAATGGCTTTTACATAGGGATGCTACAAGGAATGAAGTAAGAATTTGGCACTGAAACTGCAAGTTGCTGATCAATGGCTGTTTGTCTTCCCAGAGCCTGAACTATAACTCTTCCCCCAGTAAATGCTCCAATATTCAGATTGTCTGAGAAGTGTGAGTATTTTGTTAGCCTTTTGTAGCAGACCAGTAGAGAAAAGATTCATAAAATAAATTGTCAGTGTAAAATTAAATGTGATTAGACACAGGGAGTAAGCCACAATTACTGCATATTCCCTGCAGGCTGGAAGAAGGCCTTTTCCTCCTTTACACCTTAAAGCTGTCATGTTGGCTGTGTCCAGCTGTTTGCCTCGCTGACACATGTTGTACAGCTACTCCCTAGAGGACTTGAAGGACTTGCAGCTTGAACTCACACGTTTTGGCAGCTAAACTTGTCTCCATGTATGTGTCACATTACAGTACCTGCCACACAACAGCAAGGTAGTAATTTCTCTGTTGCAAAGTCAGCTGGTTGCTATGGCAAAACATGGGTTTTGTTTGAATGCTATTTTGAGGCTAATTTATCTCTCTTGCACCAACATCTAATGAGGTATCAGCTGAGATCTGTTTTAAGCTCCATATCTGAAAACACCTTCACTAATGGGTTGGCCATTCCATTTTATCTAATATTTCTATAGATCCTATCAGTATATGAGTTAGCTCTCTTGAAATTATCCTATTCACTAGATACACCAGGAGTAGCCATGCATATAATCTGCTATGAGATAATGTTTGAGAACATTTTAGTGGGTGATGTGGCCATTTTCTCTCACATGTCTATCAGAGGCAAAAGAGCAAGCCCTATACAGATGACCAACTCAAGGGCCATTTAATTTATTTAGACCATAGCTATTGGCTGCAAAGATGGATAAAGCTCTTATCCTCTATGGGTAGGTTTCCACTCCACCAAAGCAGGAGGAAGTTGACCAGGTCTCCGTTTTTTCAGTCTGTAGAATTTTAAAGAGGTCACAAAATGATTGTGGGGCTAAATCTTTCCTGCATACTATGAAATCGAAAAATATCATCTTTCATGGCAGAGAATTTTTTGACAGGTAAGTACTTTATGATTCATATTTGACTTTCATCAATCACAGTAAAAGTCAGGTAAGGCCAGTTAGTACTATGCCTGCTAAATTGTCTCAACAAGTCTGCAAGGCTAAATGTTTCTACTATCGTATTTAGATAACTGCCACAGCCAGATACAATTGGATGGCCTGTACTAAGAAAAATATTGTTACTTTTGCAAATCCACCAAGTCATGCACTGAGGTGCCATTCGAGCGAGGACAGTTGGGAAGGCAGTTGTCACAGTCCTTCTGCTGCTCAAAGAGCTGTGTAAAGCTTTTTTGGGTTAAAACAGCAGCAATTTTCACCTTGGGGTAGGGTCTAGTGGTACTCATTGCTTTTAATTTGCAGCTTTGAGAAGTGTAACCATCTATGTTTTATAGATTTTTCTTTCCTGTGAGGGAACTCGTCAACTTTGATCTCTGTAACTATTGATTCTCTGTATTAAGGGATTGGTAAAACAGATTAACCACAATAGTGTGTTAATTAAGACCATGTTTCAGCTTTCCAAAATTACTCTCTTTTTGCGAAAAGCTGATGAACTGACTGGCATTAGATACCATCCAAGCCAAGGAGCCAGAAAGTAGAGGTCATAAGGGAAATCATCCACATACCCATGAGAAAGTTTGGAGACAATGCAATCTTGTTTTCACAATGTGCTGTGTGGGGTTGTATCCAAACATTTAGTGGTGCTAACAGGATATTTCTGATAGACAGAGCCCTGTCAGATCTTCAGCCAGGTTGAGACTGGATTTGCTAAGTTTGAAAATCCCAGGACGAGGAGTCAAGACTAGGAACAGGACCTTGTCCTACAGAAAGTTGTTCTGCCAAGCAAGACCAGACTGTCAGACTGAGAACCTTTTCGGGGTTACTGAATTACCTTCAAGCTAAATCAATAATCTGGCTCCTTCCATCCTTAACTTTCATCTCTCAGCCTCTGGAGCAGACCTTTGGAGCAGACCTTTGCAGTGTGTTTGTGCCTGGTATAAAGGTGCTAATCTGAGCTGGGGACATTATGGCTGCCCTTGGGTAAATAACAATTTTCAACTAAAAGGGAAATGCAACTGTCTTGTGTGTTGTGTTCTCCCACCTTGGTGCTCCCAGACCCCTGCTCTGGAGGAAGGACCCTCTGCTCACCTTTCACTCCAGCTCTGCTCTGCTTTACCCAAGACCCATTTTCCACTGCACTCTCATCGGTTACTTTTTTCTCAGAGGCTGCAAACTTCAGTGTCAGCTCAGCTAGCATTAGTGTCAGAGAAGTACCTTTTGGCAATTTACAAAAGAGAAAATGTAAAGTTGAGCATTCTTTAATGTGAAATAAGATAGAGTGCCTATTCTGAGCTTCTCTGAGAGGCCTGAGGCTCTAGCTACCTGAAAAAGCCAGCAAAACCTACTGTCATTTGGTGACTCAGCTCCTCTTTACCATACCTCTGGCCCTGATCTGAGTGGGAGACTCACAATGTACATGAAGTCTGTTTCTTTTTGCCTCTGTCTTCATTGGCAATCTCTCTCGTCACACCTCTCAAATAGATGGACTGCAAGGCAGGGACTGGGGGAACAAAAACCCTCCTACTGTAAGAGATCAGGTTCATGACCACCTGAGGAACCTAACTATACATAAGCCTATGGGATCTGACAAGATTAATCCCTGAGTCCTGAGGGAATCAGCTGATGTAGTTGCCAAGCCACTCTCCGTAATATTTGAAAAGTCATAGCAGTCAGGTGAAATCCCTGGTGACTGGAAAAAGGGAATTGCTGCACCCATTTGTAACAAGGCAAAAAGGAGTACCCTGGGATCTACTGACCTGTCGTCCTCACCTCTCTGCCTGGGAAAATCACGAAATGGATCCTCCTTGAAGTTATGCTAAGGACATGGGGGACAGGGAGGTGATTAGAGACAGCCAGCATGGATTCACCAAGGCCAAGTCCTGCCTGATTAACCCAGTGGCCGCCTATGATGAACTGACTACATTGGTAGACAAGAGAAGAGCTGTGGATGTCATCTATCAGAATCCTGTAAGGCCTCTGGCATAGTCCTTCACAGCATGCTTCTTTATAAATTGGAGAGATATAAGTTTAATGCGTGGATTGTTCCATGGGTGAGGAATTGGTTGGATGGTCACATTCAGAGTGAGGTGGTCAATAGCTCAATGCCCAGATGGAAATAGATGACAAGCGGTGTCCCTCATAAGTCTGTACTGGGACCAGTAATGTTTAATATCTTCATCAATGAAATAGTGGGATTGAGCAAGTTTGCAGATGATGCCAAGCTGAATGGTGTTGTTGACATGCTTGAGGGATAGGATGCCATCCCAAGGGACCTGGACAAGCTCAAGAGGTGAGCCCAGGTGAACCTTGTGAAATTCAACAAGGTGAAGTGCAAGGTGCTGCACCTGTGCTGGGGCAATCCCTGGTTATAAGTACAGGCAGGAGGCTGATGGGATTGAGAGTAGTTTTGTGGGGGAAGGTTTGGGGTGGGGTGTATTTGGAGGTGAAAAGCTGGACATGAACCAGCAATGTGTGCTTGCAGCCCAGATGGCCAACTGTATCCTGGGCTGCATCAAAAGAAGTATGACCAGGAGGTCAGCAGAGGTGATTCTCTCCCTCTTCTCCACTCTGGTGAGATCCCACCTGGAGTATTGTATTCAGTGCTGGAGCCCTCAGCACAGGAAAGACATGAACCTGTAGGAGATGGTCCAGAGGAAAACCACAAAAATGATCAGAGGGATGGAGCACCTCTCCTATGAGGAAAGGCTGAGAGAGTTGGAATTTAGCTCAGAGAAGAGAGGGCTCTGGGGAGGTCTTATTGTAGACTTTTGGCACTTAAAGGAGGCTTTTAAGAAAGATGGGGACAAACTTTTTAATAGTGCCTGTAATGATAGGACAAGGGGTAACAGCTTTGAGCTAAAAGAATATAGATTCAGGTTAGATATAAGGAAGAAATTTTTTATGATGAGGGTGGAGAAACACTGACATGGGCTGCCCAGAGGGATGGTAGATGCTCCATACCTGGAAACATTCAAGGCCAGGCTGGATGGGGCTTTGAGAAACCAGATCTAATTGAAGATGTCTCTGCTCACTGCAGGGGAAGTTGGATTAGATGGCCTTCAAAGACTCCTTCCAACCTAAACTATTCTATGAGTCTATGATTCTGTGATGCAGACTACAAATTAATGGGGCTGTTCACCCACGTTTCACTTTTGTTGGAGTGTTGGCTTTTCAACTGCCCTGTGCTCTTTTGAAGATGTGTCTAGTTAGGAATATTATGGGAGTCTGCTTTTCATGCAATGGTGAAGATTGCTTTTAACTCTTCTGGAGGGAAGTAAGAAGAATTGGATTGATACCCAAGGGATGTATGTGGTGCTAGGTCAGGCTGGTCAGTCTCACCTTGGTGCCTGGCAAGATCATAGAGCATTTTCCAGCATACTCCTGGAAACTGTGCTAAGGCACATGGAAAATATGGAGGTGATTGTTGACAGCCAACGTGGCTTCACTAAGGCCAATCGTGCCTGACAAAATCGGTGACCTTCTATGATGTGTCCACAGCATTGATGGATAAGGGGAGAGTGACTGATGCCACCTACCTGGACTTGTGCAAAGCATTTGACACTGTCCCACACAGTCCCAAAATTGGGGACACAAGGACCTGATGGATGGACCACTGTGGATAAGGAATTAGCTGTGTGCCTGAACTGAAAGTTGCAAGCATTAATCAATCAAAGGCTCAATTCAAAGTGGAGACCAGCAGACTCTTGTCCCTTATAGCATCATGCAAGCTGGGATGGGGGTTGGATTTCCAGAAAGAAATATTGTCAGAGCAGCTCTTCAGGGTCATGTACATGTTTATACCCAGTTAATTACATTTTAATTTGGGTGTTGAAAAATTGAGGAGTATGAGTTGTACAGCTTTGGAATATTGTTTAAAAATACATCTCTCCCAGTAGTTGGGAGTATGCAAAATACAAACACCTTTTAGAAGAAGCCTCAATTTAACTATTGCTATGATTTCCCACTTTGAACATTTTCTGGAAGGAAGAGGGGTATCTGGTTTAGAGCTTATTTTAGCTGGTTCTATCCAGTTTGAACTGAATTCCTCCACTCCTTCCCAAAAGGCTTTCTTTTTAATGACAGCTTTTACTTGTTTCCAAATGCTGGGAAGAAGAGTCTAATAAACCCCTCTTTGGGTTCTTCCCAGAAATAAAAAAAAAAACATTTAGGCTGTCATTCAGGTCTGCCTTTTCATCAGTTCTATTTCAGTGTGGTTTATATGACCGCGTCTGCCTTTGCAACAGCTAGGAATCTCAGTGGGATAGAGCAGCTTAATCGATCATAAAGAGTGTTAATTGGCCTCAGTACTTGAAGTATGTGACACAGCCTGACCTAATCATCAGAACTGGAGAAGTCAATAAATAAGAGGAGAAATGCAGATGCATAAAATAAAGACCCAATTCTACACAACACGCTGTGAACATCATTCCTGAAACCTGTAGTGCTATATGAAAAAGCAAAGTCAAGCATTTGCTGGATAAGGCCCAGGAGAGGTAAGAGCAAGAATAATTGTATGTTTTCAGTTTCACCTTTTAGTCTTCCATCACGTGCATTTGATATGTCTTAGCAATTTGTCTGAAAGCTCCTAACTGAATCGGTGAAAATTATTCATTCTTCCACCTAACAACCTAGCACTGCAGCCCTGTGCTACCTGGGCATGGACTGAGCCTGGTGAAGCCGATGTGACCTGCTCAGGGAACTGGCAGGGACATGCCAAGGCTCATCTCCCCCTGAGAGAGGAGCAGCCTTCATGCAAAATTCAGCATCTCTGTGAAATGCTGCAGGTGAAACCTCAGCTCCCTCTGTGGCAAAGGGAGAAGGTTTGCTTAGCCACAGGGTGCAGCATTTATCTCCAACCACTGATGATCTGGTAACTTCAGGCTGCTAATTTAGGCCTGTAATTTAGATACATGAAGAAGTTGGTGCAAATACCTCCCATGGCACCTGCAGTATTAGCCACCAGCAATGGCTGGTTGAGGGCTGAAGGAGAGTGGATTTCTTTCAAAGGCAGGGCAATGTCCTTTTAGTCTTATTAAAAGTGCTCCTGTCCCTGTGTTGCAGATGAAGGACTTCAGTCCCTGGAGCTGGCAGGGGCGACTTTCCAAGCATTGACTGCAAAGGAATTAGCATTTGCAAGCACATGGTGTCCTGGTGAGCACAGGGAAGGATTACCCTACATAGACAGCCAGGGTTTGAGCACATGGGTTTTTGGCAGGCAGCTGGGTCAGACAGAAGCTGGCAAGACAAGAGCCCAGTATCCCAAACCTGTGTGGGGGCAGAGGCCAGCCCTCTTGTGCAGTATGGCAGGGTAGGAATGGAACGCTTAACTACTTAAGTCCCCTTCTGTGGGACTATGTGGTGTCAGGATGGGATTTGGAATAATAAAGCTCTTCATCCAGCCAGCTCTGAAGGCAGAAAGTACTTTAGTGAGTCCTAAACCTTCTCTTAAAGATTCAGGAAAAGGAGGAAATAAACAGAAAATGCATCTGACAGGCAGTGTGTTAAACGGAGGATGCGTAAAGGGTATCCCCCTCTGCCTGTTGTGTTCATGGTGAAGCACTAGCACACAGCAGCATTGGGCTGTGCAAGTCCCCTCAGAGGTGGATGTGTGGAGGGGCAGGCACAGCCCTGGCCTCACCTGGCAGGGTTGTGCATGTTGGCCGGGCCAACAACCCTGGGACCTTCCTGGGGAGGATGTAGTGAGAAAAACTAAAGCAGGCATTGCCTGGAGTGTAGTCCATCCAGCAGCCAGCTATGGACATTAGCAACTTAGTGTGTTTAATGCTTAATGCTGGCCTGCCTGGTTGGACATGGCAGATGACACACTATTCTCAGATATGGGAGTGGAAACCAGGGCACATATGTCAAATCCCAGGCATGGAACCATTAGGACTGAAGCCCCAAGGATAAGGATGTTTAAAATGACATCTATCACAACATTTTAAACACCCGCTTGGGTTCTGAATTATCTCCTAGTTTTTGTCTTTAAGGCTAATCATAGAATCATAGAATGGTTTGGGTTGGAAGGAACCTTAAAGACCATCTAGTTCCAAACCCCCTGCCATGGACCCAGACACCTTCCACTAGACCAAGCTGCTCAAAACCCCGTCCAACCTGGCCTTGAACACTGCCAGGGATGGGGCAGCCACAGCTTCTCTGGGCAACCTATTCCAGTGGTTAGCAAAGTATTTGTGACTATATCTGCAGCTATGAAACTCCTCAAAGGCCGAGGTGGTTTTTAATTAAACATTTCCGGACATGGTAGGTGGTAATTTTTTCCCTCAGAACCCAGCAGGTGGCAAATACACAGAATCCAGCCTGACTTTTTATGCAAAGATGAACAAAAATGGGGTTTCTTACTCAAACCACAAGCTGTTGGGACTGGGCTAAAGTCTTAGTCTGGAGTAGTCAAGCCTCAGGAAAGGGTCCTTTGAATTAGAGGGTCCTGAAGTTCAAATTTTCAGTGATTTCTTGTCATCCTTTTTTTTTGCCAAATACTGGATATTTTTTCTCTAGAAGTCTGTCAGGTTTGCAGCTGACTCTCAAGCTAGTTGGAAAGTGGACTTTTTTTTTTTCCTTCAAAGAAATCCAATTAAAAATTTTCCAATTAGCTCCAATCTCTTAAATCAGCTCCAGGAATGAGGTATCTTGACTTTGTATTTTGCATCCTGACCCACTCTGTGTAGCCACACAAGTAAGACAGAAGAATCAGCCTCAGATTGTGTCATTATCTACATGCATATCCCAGTACTCAACAAAAGTCAACATCACCGTCTCTATTTTATATATGGCACAATGAAAGTATTCGTTTATCCTTGAATTTTCGTGAGGAAAACAAATTTACTGACTTCCTTTTTAGAACTTTGTCTTTAGCCACCTCCCTTTTATTAATTTAAACACATCAAAAATCACAGCTGAAAGATAGAAGAGAGCTTCCTTGGGAGTCATGCAGGTTCTCAGTTCCCTACCAGTTAGAACCACCTTATGTTGCTGAAATCTGTGGAAGGAACTGGCGGGAGAGCCACTGCTGCCAGCCTCTCACTTCTGCAGGGCACCTGTATGGACAAAATGACTCCCAGCTCCTGGCAGGGCCAAGATGGACATCTCCAGACACTCTCTATAGCTCACCAGAAGCTGCAGATGCCCAACCATGAGTAAGTGAACATGTACCTGGTAGGAGTGCTGTGATGCTATTTTATCTAGCACAGATGTCTGGAGGTACACTTACACATCTGTTGGATAACCACTTAGCTGTGCTCTTATTTTTTCCTTCTCTTTTTCTGTTGCTGTTGTTTATGTGTATATAGATCTGTAGGCAAAGTATGGTCCACAGTGGGAAAACCCCACTATGTCAGCAGAGAAGTTAACATAAATGTACAGTCAGAAGTCATAGGCACAGTTCTATTAGTTGCGACTGCCCAACAAAATGCATTTTAAAGAAGCAAAGCTTAAAACAATATTATTGGGAAGAAAGTTAAGGCAGCACTACAAACTCATGCTATTGCCCTTCAAGTGCCAGAAGGTGTTCAGAGAAAGTGGAGGTATTGATGTTAAGTCAAATATGGAAGGAAAGTAGAGCAAGTTATAGTAGCCTGGTGGACAGGAAGGAGAAAAGACATAAGGAATAGGAGCAATAAAGTCTCCAGACCAGCCAGACAAAAAGTGCACACCTGTCTTGGCCACTCTTTTCCATAACTCACTTTTTTCCAGAGCCAACAAAAGTGATCTGTACCACATCCTTTATCTGCTGGCCTTTCAGTGGGGAAGACAGGGTTTCTAAATAACAATAATAAAGCTTTCTAGTTGTATTTTAATAAGGAAGCATTTCTTTTTATCAGATTACCGAGCCTGTCACGATTCACCTCTGAGCCCTTCATTTGGCTAATGAATTTATGCCCCTCTCTCTAGAGGCAGAAGACTTGTCATTCACAAAATGATGCCATTATCAGCATATCTCATGCTGAGGTGAGGCAGGGAAAGAAATCCCTGCTCAACTTCGTTGGTGCTGGTCTCTTCTTTCTCCTGTGCTTGGTGTTGTAAGAGGGCAGGCCATCACTTACCTCTGATACTGCTCTGCTCAAGGGCTGCTGCCCTGTCTCAGAGACTTTGAGGTCAGGAGGGACCACAGTGTGTTATGAAAAATCCCCCGCACCTTTGTCCTTTCTCATATCAGGAGCCGCTTACCTGTTACAGCGCAAAAATCTCCTTCATTGATTTAACTCTGGTGCAAACCGAGTGCAGTAGGCTCCCCTTTCCTTCACCTAAAGGTTGAACAAGGGTGAAATTTTGGCCAAAATGTGGTGAAAAGAAGGCTGTACTTTGTTTGCAGCTGGGAAAGTTGATGATTCTGCACCTCTGGTGTGGACAGGGTACTAACCCGTGTGGTCACAACATCACTCAGGTGGCTTTAAACTTTGTCAAGGACAGGATGCTTTCCATCCCTATCTACTTCTGAGCCATCTCACACCACGCCAGGGCAGCTTTTCAGCTCTGGTTCAGGACCCCAGAGGCACTGCCCACCACCTGCACTCCCATCATGGCTATCTGCAAACTTAAAGGTGGCAGAAGAGCAAATGGGACAGCCCAGGAGCTGGAACACCTCCTGCTATTGTTTATACAGTCTGGCTAGAAAAGAAAAGCAAAAGTAATGTTGTTTGAGGTTTTTTTTTCTTTTCTATGCAACTTCAAAACATCTAGTCTGCATAATCCTCACTCAGACTTAGCCTACATGTGGGCAATCAAACTGTGTGCTGCCTTCTGCCTGGCATGTCAGAGAGGACACTGTGGGACCTGGGTCTACCAGCTGCCTGTCGGCAGTGCAATACTCCTGTAAGAGATGCAGTTTCCCTAACCAAAGTCCTGGGCGTGCTGAGGAATGGCAATTTTCAAAGGAGACCTAAAGCCCATAGCCAGGAGGGAGTCCTTCCACATCTTGCAATGATTTCCTGCAAGAGAGGCTATTTCAGTAATGTCCTGCCTACCTAATGCCCAGCCTGTATTCTCCACTGGGAACAGTATTTTTCCACTTTCAACCCCCAAACAATTCTGGGCTAAATAATTTATCAATGCTTATCTCTCTCTGCTGATCTGGGAGGAAGCTGAAAGGATTAGCTGGGAGTACCACTTCATTTTTAGCTGGTTGGATTAGGGGAAGCGAATCCTACCCTCTATGCCTACTTTACAGACTGAAGGGTTGGGGAGCAGATGGGATGGGGAAGAGGAAAGTGTGTAAGTGAATACTTATTAGAGGTTTTGTTAAAAATATCTATTAGTGATACACTGCTGTGCTGTTATCTGTTGTCTCCTGGAAGGTTTAACCTGCATCATTCCTGGATCCTGGCTACGGGCAGGAGGACTTTATCAAGATCCTGGTTCTTCCTTTCCCTCTTGCCCAACCCTTCATATCTCATTGTACATTAAAGGGAAAATCATACACGGAATTAAATAACTTTCCCTGACTTAAAAAAAACTTAATAATATTAAATGAGCTTTCACAGATGCCAAAATTAAAAGCTTTAATGGCATTTTCAGCCAGCATTAAATTGTTAATTGACATACATTAGAAATAGCGTAACACATGTAGCATCAGCTATCTATTCAGAACAAACCTTTAAAATGTGATGGTCTCAGTGACTCAGACTGGTCAGACCCAGCTAGACTTGTATAAGTAGCTGCAGGAGTCTGTAGGAGTCTGCTTTAGGATGGGGAAAATAGCATCAGTTATGTATGGCAGGGCTGTTTGTGCCTGCCATTTACATAAGCCTTGCTTTTACAGGACTGGAATTCACCAAGGAAAATTACAAAAGCTTTTACAAGCCAGCATTCTGCTAAAAAGAAACTTTGTGGACATTTACGTGGTTTTGTGCATGTTAGATATGTTGTCAACTCACAGAAAAGCAAGATTGTTCTTTTTCTTACCAAGAAGAACACGATTACTAGAGACTGGAACATGCCTCAGCAGTGAGATGGCAACACTGGCAGATCACTACAAAGGTGTCCAACCATCCTGATCCTTAGTTTATGTGACCATATGAGGCTACTGCTGTAACCTCTCTGCTGTAGAGCTAGGACACACATCTTTCTCGCAGAGAGCATGTTAACAGCAGTCTCAAGATTTATATTCATATGTCTTACACCCTCATGTCAGAAGGGCACCTGCCTACACACCATGTTCATCTCCATTTGGCATGTTGGCCATGGCAGATAAGGGAGGTGGAAGTCAAGCAGGGCAGGAATTTGGCACAAATGGGATTCCAAGCAAGACATGATATAGTCTGGTTCAGCAAACACAGAGCTGTAACAAAATCTTTCAGAACAAAACACCTGAAAGTGCAAGAGCCAGCAGTGCATCAGAAACATTTTCTTTACCATCTCATTATCTCATCATGTTGCTATGCTGTCTTACTCCCTCAACCACGGAGAGAAATAAAGAAGGTGATTTAATATCACAGACACAACCTCATGTTTCTTGAAAAGACTCAGCATTTAGTGCTAAAACAGTAAGGAAGGCCAAATCCTACCTAACAGCTTAGGAGCACAGTTTGGCTTGGTTGCCTGTCTTGTGGGTCTTTGCAAGGAAGTGTATGAAGTGGGCAGAACTGTAATTCATTTCAAATTAACTTGTTACTTCAGCTTCTATAATAACTTATTTAAAAAAAACCCCAACCCAGAACAAAAAATATGGGCTTTACTTAGAACAAACTGGAACAGACAAAAAAGTCTATGCTAAAGACCTTCTGTTCTGTACGGAACGTCTCTCTGAGTCAGGTCACTTACCCAGCTCCTTCAGCCATGCACAGCTAGACACGCCAGATGTTAAATTAATCTCCCTTTTAAAAAAGAGACGTGTACTCCTGCTCATGGAAAAAAATCTATAAATAATCAAAAGGTAATTCTGGAAAGAGAGGTGGTTTGTTTTTCCCCTTCAGCCACTCACAAGGCTTCCTTTCAGTACTGGCAATGCTTTTATCAGGATTGCAAAACTGTGGGTCCACTTGGCTTCTGTCCAACAGATTAGGTGTAGCATCAGTTACACAACAAGAACTGGTCTTGCTCATGCTCACTCTCTATCATAATATCTATATGCAGGAACAAACATTTCTAACTTGGACAACACAATGAAATCTGCTGGAAAATGGAGCAGATTTCC
Organism: Nestor notabilis; assembly: GCF_000696875.1. Classification (NCBI taxonomy): domain Eukaryota; kingdom Metazoa; phylum Chordata; class Aves; order Psittaciformes; family Psittacidae; genus Nestor; species Nestor notabilis. The sequence continues at coordinate 43,742 of NW_009930419.1, read as the reverse complement.
TGCATGAAGGAAATGGATGTCACATTTAGAAACAAGTGCTACTAGAACACTGCTGTTCAATAGCTTTTTTTACAAGAACTCAAAAGTCTAAATACCATGTTTTTGGCCACTTTTCCCTTTTTTCCCCTCTTGTGCTGGAAAGCAACAGTGCCTGTGCTCCCACACAACACTGTCACCAGCTGTGAGGTATGGAAAGCCATTAAACACTACCCAGCATATAGAATACTTTCCAGTCATGCCCTGCTGTGGGTCATCACAGCACCTCGTGCTGGGCTTAGTGTATGAGTAGTGCTGTCTGCTGCCGAAGTCATAGTGCTACCTCAAATCCAGTACTGATGGGTGTTGAAAGAGGCATGAGGGTTAATAGAAGGTGCTGCCATTTTGGGAGTAGTGGGTTTTATCTGGGAAAAATCATGGCAGTCAGGTGAAGTTCCAGACGACTGGAAGAAGGGAAATATAATCCCCATTTTCAAGAAGGGGAAGGTGGAAGACCCAGGGAACTACAGACCAGTCAGTCTCACCTCTGTGCCCGGCAAAATCTTGGAGCAGATTCTCCTGGAAAGAATGCTGAGGCACATGAAAAACAGCGAGGAGGTTGGTGACAGCCAGCATGGTTTCAGTAAGGGGAAATCCTGCCTGACCAATTTGGTGGCCTTCTATGATGGGGCTACAGGACTGATGGACAGCGGCAGAGCAGTTGATGTCATCTACCTGGACTTGTGCAAAGCGTTCGACTGGTTTGGGTTGGAAAGGACCTTAAGATCGTCTAGTTCCAACCCCCCTGCCATGGGCAAGGACACCTCACACTAAACCATGTCTCCCAATGCTCTGTCCAGACTGGCCTTGAACACTGCCAGGGTTGGAGCATTCACAACTTCCTTGAGCAACCCATTCCAGTGCCTCACCACCCTCACTGTAAAGAACTTCTTCCTTAGATCTAATCTAAACACAAGACTTCAGACTCAGCCATTTGGCACAGGTGCTGGAGGCTAAGAGCACACCCACAGCATCTACAGTGACATCAAACACACACAAAGAAGCACTGAATCCTGCCCAGAGGGTGGGATTCAGCTCATGGATTAGGACACAAATACAAATGCTTCCATGAGTGCTACATGCCTGAGTGTCCACTACAGAAAATGACAACCTTGCTGGAAGAGCCTAGACAGGGATTTGTCTGTTCAAGTGTAGGCATCTCCTTTTGGGGAGTTGATTAGCAATCAACCTGCATCAAGGAAAATTTCAGTTAGGTCTTGAAAAGATACTTTTCACAAAGATGACCCAGAGGAATCTGCACCTCTGGAGATATGCAAAACGTGTCTGGAAATGACCCTGAGCAATGCCCTTCAAGTGCTGTGCTGAGGTAGGGGTTGCACTAGCTGAGCTGCAGAGCTCTATTTTGAAGTCCATTCAGTAGCTCCCCACTGGCTCCAAAAGTATATTAAAGCTATTTAAGTAGGTGTCTTACTCTATGAGCTGCATCTACCTCTTGTATCTAGATCCTACATGACTGATGGTGTAAAGGGCAGGGAGAAGCAATATGGCTTTTGCAAGGGAAAGTCATGTCTCAAAAGCCTACTAGGAGGTTTTGAAGGAATCGGTGGGTGTGTTGATGTGGGTGGTTTACTTGCTAGTTTGTATTTGGCTTTTCTAAGACCATTCGGCACAGGCTGTCTCATGAAAGTTTCTTGCAGAAACTGAGCTGCCATTGGATTAGAAGGAAGTTTTTTTGTGTGTTAGTAAGTGACTAAAAGATAAGAGCCAGATTGTGAAGAAGGGGACAGTTTTTGCAGTGTTGGTGATTCCCCAGTATAAACATCAAAAAGGTGGGGGGATAGTGAAGTGGCAGAGTGTGAATGACACATACTACCTAGGACTGTAAAAACAGAAGTAACACCAAATAAGTGTTATGGAGAGACCTTGTGGTGATGCGGGACTGTAAAGATGGCAGATGAAATCACTGGTGATAAACACAAAGTAATGCAGATAATGAAACACACATGCCCAACGATAAAGATGTAATGGTAACCTCTGGGAGAGCTGTTGCCCTGAAGAAAAGGATTTGGTATTGGTGTGAATGAAGGTGTTCTGTGAGAGCCAGCTCAGTTGGAGAAGGGGGCAATGGAGTGTTAGAAATGCCAAAGGCAAAAATATGAAAACATCACTGTGACCGTGGGCCACAGCCTGGGCCCCTGTGCACCTTAGAGCAGGCATGGTAGGAACAGAAACGGACAAGGTAAGGTGAGGGGCAGCAAAAGCGATAAGAGGCACAGGACAACTTCTTCCAAAGAAGAGAAATGAGCCTTCAGTGTGGAAGAGGAAAAACTGAGGAGGAGTAGGGTAAGGATGTCTATAAATTCATGGCCTATAAAATCAGAAATTACTTCCCTTCTTTTTTTCACAAGTGATCCAATGCAGTTATGAGGGAATCAGTTTATAACATCAAAAGGAAACGCTTCTCTAATTGCACATAGTCAAATGTTGAAATTCCCTGTTTCAGGGTATGGGGTGAATAGGGTGAAACACCTTATAGTAAAATAGACATCCAAAGTAGATCAGGCAAATCACACCCTAAAAATGCTTGTTGTGCTTCACTGACTACAAAGCAAGCTTATGATGAGCTGCTCCTCTGTAGAACTGTAGAACTCCATGCAAAAGCTACTCAGAATTTTGTTAAGATGAATCCCACTTCCAATATCTACTAGAAATGCTGGAATAAAACATTTCTGTATGTTTGAGAGCTGTGGCCAGAGCTCCTACAGGGAAAAATCTGGTGCAGGGCAATATATAAGTCATATAACCCAAAACTTAGTTTAAGTTTATATCTCCCAGGATAGTCATCCATGTAGAGTCTTTTTTCTGTATTGCTGATTTATCTGTATTTAGGGCATAACACAGGTGTGTTCTCAAGGGGAGAAATCAATTTTTGGCTTAACTCCACTGCAGTAAGAATTTCCCCCAGAATTCAGTTGTTTCAAGCACACCGTGTGCAGGTCTTATCACTAAACCGAGAGTAAACCCAACGTACTGTTTACCCCTCCCTCTGGGTGCATGGTTCTTTGTATTTGTTCGGTATACAAAACAGGAACACCAATCCCAGCAGCACCACTTAAGTTTTACAACAAATTCTAAAAATAAAACCCTCAGGAACTTTGGGCAACTTGAAAAGTTCCTGGTTTTTATGCTGCATATGGGGCTGCAGTAGTTCAGCTGGGAGCAGAAGCGAGTCTCTCCTTTTGCGCTGGCACCAGGCAGGGCAGCAGATGGGCAGCTCTTTTCTCCTCCTCCTGTTTTGCTGAGTGTTCTGTCCTTCTGCTTCCCCAGAAGCATGAACAGCTCGGGCTCAGAGGTTTGTTACCATAGCATGGGCTGTGCAACAAGAGTACTCAGGTGTGCTGAGGATGCTCCAGGCTAATACTCAAACCCAGCTCTTTCTTGAGCCCTATCAGAAGCCAATACTCAGCCTGCTGACAATGAGCTACAGCTGTAATTACAAACCCGTGAGTACCAGCAACAAAGTAATGCCCCTTAGCAGCAGCTGAGACACTATCCTATGGTCAGAGACCAGGCAGGGCAAGGCTGCTTGTACCTGTGTAGTATGAAATAAAAGCAAGCACCGGCTGCATGAATCAATGTACATGCAACTGATGGCTTTTGTGTTGGCCTGGAAGATACATAATGCTCCAGTAGTTATACAGTTAAATGTTTTTCTCTTTTTGTCCTCCATCTGATGTTACCAGAGGCTTCAGAAAGCTAGCTTGGAGATGAAAGGCCTCCTAAATTACAGCACCAGGAAAATAGCTATAATGGTGCATATATTTTGCTTCCAAGATGAAAGTCACCTTCTTACAGTGAGAAAGGCATAGATATTATAACACACAACTACATAAACAAGGTTAAAGAATGCAAAATGTGATTCTTCTGATGGGAAGGGAGTGAGCTGGACCAGGACTGTTTCTACCTTTCTATTTACATTTTTCTAGTTATTTCCAAGTAAGTGGTGAACTATTTTAAGTCTTCTTCAAAATGCAAGTGGAATTTCAACACACAATACAGGACCATGAAAATTGCCATACCAGGGCTGTCTAATTCTGAAGACTGCCTCTGATCACAGCTAACAATGGATATTTCATGGAAAAATACAAACCTTCATATAACGGGCAGTGCTTATGGGAAAATTACTTCCTATCCCTCAGAGAAAAGACTGGTTATTTTATGCTGTGCTTACATGGGAACCTAGACTTTATTCCTCTTAACCTTATTTAATATAATAGTGAGTATTTTCTATTACCTGTTCAAATCCTCTGTGAATCCTGCTACTATTTTAAAACTATAAATCCCTGGGCAGCCCGTACCACCCATTATGTTACACTCTGATCCTCCAGCCTTGCCTCCCCAAAACCATTTTCCTCCCTCTAATTTTCCTGAAAGATGGTATCATTTATTCCATTTGTTAACTCCTGCACTCTATGACACACAATATAGGCCAAATTTTTCCACTTTCTGGTTGTACAAGGAGGGTCGGTGTAATTTAAGTTTTTTCTTGCCTGCTTCACTCTCTGGTCTAAACACAGTAGTCTGCCTTGATCAAAGCAGTGGAAGCTGTAATATTAGAGCCACACAACCAAGCCAGAGGTAGCTGCAATCTCTTCTGCTCAGAGCAGATTAAACTTGCATCTCTAAACCGCCAGCAGGACGTTTGAGCCCTTCTCTGCCACCCCACGTGCCCACCTCGCATATTCAGAAGCCAGCTCTCCAGTAACAGACGGAGGTACTGGTCCCACCCCCCAAATAAAAGCAAAGCACCAGCTGTTAATGCTGTATTCACAATTCCATACTCCACAGACAGTGTGACTTTATTCACAAATATGATTTGTACAGAGGTAGAACAAAATACTTTGTATAATCTTTTTTTTTTTTTAAACTATATACATATAAAGAATAGAATAGAATGACAAGAAAGAAAAGGTTGTAAACAAAACAATATTATGCCATCAAATACAGTACAAACAGCATGCAAGAACAGCTTCAAATGAAACCTTGCTGGTGTAACTTTATTTCTAATGTGGTAAATGGAGAGTAGTAGAGAGTCATGCTCTAATTGGATTGAGTATGCCACAGCTCTGCAATTTTGTTTTAATTATTTTTTTTCTCGTATACAATAAACCAACAGGATAGCTTTCTTTTCACTGTGGTGGGGAATGCTTTTGTAATGCCCAATGTAATCTTAACAGAAAAATATAATAATCAAATCTACAAAGTGTACTCTCATTTAAAAAGCAAAACCATAGAAACTGTACAGTTTTAAAAAGTGAATCATCTCAACTGAATTTTCTAAAGAAAGAATAAAATATGCAGAATAAAAATTAGGAGAGCTATTGTTCTGTAACAAAGCTAATCAAATACTTGTTTTCCATTCCAATAAACAGTTTTTTTAATTAATGACTATTCTGGAAATGATGAAGTGGGCTGGGTTTTATTAATGTTCCACTTGACTAATAAAGCATGAACTCCTTACAGGTACTATAGCTGTGATTCCCCTGGGGATGGATGGAGATTGGTTCTGCATGCATGCTAGAGACAGGAACAAGGTTTAGACATCGGTGTAGATTTAAAAAATATTTTAAAGTGTTCTAAATGTTTAGTTTAAATGTTTTAAATGTTAAAGTTTTAAATGTTTAAATCTATAAAAATAATCTTGCTTGCTTTGCTACTAGATTGGGATTTGGATATGGGATTTTCTGCTGAAATTCATTCTTGGCATTCGCAATTGCCAAGGACTTCCACTGGATGTTACCTGGGCTGCACTGGGTCCCACAGATGGTGGTCAAGAGCAATGCTTAGAGCTCACACCTGAAACACATGAAGCCAACAGCCCACACTGTTTTCTCTGTGGCTAGGGCTGAACCTCAAGGATCTGGGCTTTGGGGAACAGTGCTGTCCTGCCCTTCCATCCCTCTAAATTCCGGCCCTTGTCATGGGAAGGGCGAAGCCTAGAGAGAGCAACCGTGCTGTATGAACTATCAATGCTGGTGACAACCACCTCTCCGTCCCTCATATCTGCACACACTGTGACTGTAAATGTGGAGTCTGGTCAGGTCATGGCCTTGCTCAGGGATAGCAGCCATGCTCGCTGCCATGCCTGTGGGAAAACAGTTTTCTCCTCCTGCTGCAGGCTTTGACCAGCAAGGAAGAAAACTGTGAGCACTGGGGTTAAATCACCCTCCTGCAGCTCCTCCCCTTAAATGTCATTTAAAGATTTAACCACACAAACAGCACCTGTAGATTCAATTTGTCTTTATCAAGAATGCAAGGATGGTCAATATTATACAACTGCTGCTTATGGCTATATGTCAGGCACCAGCCCAAGCTTCAATCACAATGAGTTTATTAAAGATCAAGCAGAATATTGAACAGGGAAGGACTGCAGGTCTTATTTGCCCCTGGGCTCTCAGGTGATCCTGGCTTCCAGGAAGAAGCTCAACACAACCTGCCAGTGAACTCAGGGCAGGTCCCACGTCCAGTGCAAGGGATCAGGGGTGGCCTGAACAACACCTTTCACCAAATCACAAGGATTAAGTTAACTGCAGTGAAAAGGGTAAAGAAATATCTGCCCTACATAAGAAGTCCACCTCTGTGGCTTCATCCATGGCTTTGGCATCTTCCCGGGAAACGGACTGTCAAAACCCTCCGGATCACCCCAGTGCAACTGAAACCTGCATTTCACTAACAGACCCTGCAGCAGATCACCCCCAGAAGCAGAGCATTTATTGAGAGGTGTGAACAATATGCTATACACAGAGGAAATACTCTGTGTGATAGATTACAGTTAACAGAATAAGCCTGGCACCTCTTTGTGGAAGAACTGTACAAAACATGGCTGAAATAACAGGATTGTCAATGACATTCAGTGGGAGATACTCTAACCCTCTGAGTAAGACTGCATCTTTCTGTTGTGTAAACTGGTCTACAAGTATGAATAAAACAATACATCCCTGCCCCATTAGCCTTGGGGAAGATTAATGCCCTCTAATCTATGCTAAATAAACTCTGAAGCATGAAGAGCAGTATTCAAGTCTTACACATAGCTGCTTGTGAATTAATAGGGATCACCCCAAAATTGCTATTATGAAATGCAAGTATTTGCAAAAGGACAATTAAAAAATATTCCTGAAGTGCAAAAGAAAGGCTCATCAGCCATGTTTGTGGTATGCACAGGGACAGTCAGAAGGCAAACGCTAATGAATCCCAGGGCAGAAATCTGTGCTAAAAACCCACTAGACCATTGGCAGTAGGTAATGGCACGGCATCTTGCACTAATTTCACCCCATAATTGAAGAGGTTGGCTTAGCATGCTCTAATTTTGATTCTTTGGACAGTTTGTTTGGATATAATTACCTGTATTTTCAGAAAGCTGCAGTACGTGGCTTATAGTAAATCTACTTCAAACACTTGCTGATACTGCTCAAACTGATCTCATCTGCCCTGATCTGCAATTTTGTGTTAGCTAAAGTAATAAAAGAATCCTGTTAAACCTAAATTATCAAATGAAAAAGGCAATTTTCTCATTTATACTCCATTAGTTTTTTTAGTTATTGCTAGGAAAGCTCTAAAATGCTTAGGCCATAAAATAAACATGTGGCTTAATGTACAGTATGTGTACTTAAGAGGATGATGGCATCTGCAGTAACTGCTCTGTACTGTTATTGTAATGGAATGCACAAATTAAGCAACAGCATATACCAAGTAAGGCATAGCAAAACGCATGGCAAAAAGTAACAAGCCTTCTGCTTTTATTTTTTTTTTTAATAACTTTTTAATTGCTAAAAAGAAAAAATCACCAATACCCACACCTACAACACAAAATGGTTGATTTTGATAGATGCCTGTTACCTCGTGCCAGCAAAACTTTGTGATATTGTTGTCTTTAACATTTCACTGATCAGAAGTTTATAAAAGCTTCCCCTTCCCAAATTAAATTCAATGATATATTTTCAGTGCTGAAGTGAAACGGTTAGCATAATATGGTTTCAAGCACACAACACTCTTAAGATTTTAGAAAAAAAGCACCCCAGATTCTTAAATCACAGAGATGTAGGATAACATATGAAAAAGCATCCAAGTATTTACTTTTCAAAATGAAATTAAGAGCCTAGATCACTTAAGTACCTTTGATAATTTTACTCTCAGGCTCTTCACTTAAATGTATCAGGGTACTTTCTATCAATAATGTAAATGCCTTCAGAAGAGTACCAAAACCATACCTGTGAATTCACATACGCAAGATTGCATAACCAAACCATTTACAGACATATTTTAGCATTACTTTGCAACAGTAGGCATTAGGATTTTGAGAACACAAGAATGTCTGAAATTCAACCTGTGTGCTTCTTTATCCCTTAACAGTTAATTAGAATAGGTATAATTGAGAACAAAGAGCCAGCAGAGCTTCTGCAGAAAGGTGCAACAAATGTCTGGATCAGACAAACTTGATGAGAATCATAAAATGCAGATTGGAGATTTCTCCTTCAGCCAAGGTTTTAGAGAAATATATTTTCCTGGCTAAAAAGGATGGCACAGCACAGTTTTACAGAGGAATATGCAAAAAATATAAAGAGGAGAGTCCTGTTTTCTTCCTCAGTAATCCCATAAAATCAACCATCTGTTTTCATAACAGCTCCAGACATTTACCTGACTGCTGACAGGGCCTTTCCCTGTCACCTGAGGTGAGTCTACACTCTCTTTTTGTGTGCTGTCAGTGGTAGGTACATGGCTAGAGTTGTGCTCGTTATTCCCCGGTTTCCCATTAGTGTGACCAACTTGTTCTCCCCGGTTGCAACAACTGTGCAACCTATTTACTTGTAGTTCAGAGTTTCTCCCATTCATGGCACAAAGCTGAAAAGTAAACAACAGTTAAGAAAACATTTGCTTGCCAAAGCCCACCATGAGAAGGTGCAAGCCCTCTTTGCCAGAGCCTGGACCTGTGTTTATTCACACCCTCAGCACTGTCTCATGCTCTAGCTTGGCACTGTAGAAGAACAATCACCATCCTCTTCAGGCTCCCCTCCCTCCCCTTATTCAGCCTTTGAGAAGTTACAAAATATAACAGAACACTGTTTTCTGAGACTATATTGACTGCACTAAGTACCCACAATACTGTATATTTGCTATTAAGAACATGAATGTGTGCTTTCAAAGTGTGACATTCAGGGCTTCGAGGATGTGAAAGGAATTAGATGGATTGTTCTGTCACTTAATCCGAGGCTTCAATGTACTTAAAAAAATTTGTTTAAAACCCCAAAAACCAGAATACACATTTTAACTGTTGAACTTTTACCAGCTAAAGGAGTTTGTAAGGACCCTATCACTATGTGGTTACAACAGAAGATACACAGTTAAGGTCAGGTCACGGTTTCCAAGAACATTCACAGGGACTGAGGATGAGGAAAACGAGGGACAGATCCTGCGCGAACCTTCAGGAGACCGAGCTGCTCACTGGGGAAGTGCCTTGAGTATTGCATTCACTTCCTCTGCAACCGCTGTCAAAGCAAACTCAAACTGCTCCTGCGGAGAGAACAAATGTATACTCTGAATAATAAAGCAAAACACTTTCCAAAAGCCTGGCGCACTATTCTGCAGCTGAGCATCCTCAAGACATTTTTAAAAATATGAATATGCAGGATGAACTGTACACTGCAATGGAAAGGAACAAAATGTTCTGGGATTATTGATGCCATATAACAAATTTGACAGCATCTTGAAGCTGGAGTCATTTTAATGGAGAAAAATGTTGGTAGCAGAAACTAAGCTACTGGGACACGATGCATTGCAACTGCATGGTCAGAAAGGTTTGGGAGTAGTTGATCACTAGCCATTTCCTTCTGACACAGAGATGGAAACTTGTTAACATAATTGAGATATGAAATAGGCGAGGTGCTGCAAAGCAGAGCCTTTGGCTTCTCTCAATACTGTTTCTAGTTGAAATCACCTAGAATAAATATCTTCTCACCTTATATCTATTACATAGAACAATATCTGCTTTTTGGTTTACCTGTTACTGTCCTTTTTCAGCCTCCCATTTTAACGGCTTTTCTGCACCCACAAATTAACTAAGGATGATTAGACCACTCTTATTCAAAAAAATACTTGAGAAGGCTTTTCTCTGTTATTAAATTACTGTAAGAACAAACCTAAAATTACAAACAGGCTTCTGCGCTGGGTTGGCAGAGGTGTGAAGGACACAGCCATGAACAGCCACCTCTTCTAAGCGGAACACTAACACACTCCTGAACTGTGTAGTACTACAGAAGGACAAAGGAATTTTACTTCGTCAAGGTTAGCAGAAGCTACATTTTCTAGGCAAGTCATTTTTCTTCCAAATTTAGCTTATTCAAGTATCCGACAGGATGATTCGGTGTTTGCAACTTCTCAGATGAAGGAAGAAATGTGGGAAGTTTACTCAGAATACAGGCAAATCAAGGACACCTCACAAGGACTGTGGAGAAGCTTCTGGGTTTTCTAGAAGTAATCTAGTGGTTTAAGCCAGCCAGAGTCAAGAGCAGCTGAAGAACTGACTTTGAGAATGGAGGTCTAATCGTATTAATTTTCCAGAGTGTTTCACTGTACTGTAGAAATCTGGAGGAAGGATGAAAGAACAAACTCCAGATGTGCAACTCCCGGTTTAGAAAGGCAGCTGACTTTTATTTCTTAAAATTCAGTGCCAGACTTCTCTGCCTTGTCTTACCCCACTGCAGTCATCTCCCATGTGGAGAGAAGCAATCATGGGCACAGTTCCTGAGCAGAAAAAGAACAAAACTCAGAATAATTTCTCAGAGACATTGACACTCAAGGATTTTGCTGTCTGCTTGGTGCTGTCAAAGTGGCATCCTTGTACATTTGCTGGACTGCCGCCAACAGTTTTCCATCAGACATCAATTCACCCTAAAGAGTAGGACTCGTCCTCATTAGGCACAGAAAATGGTGTGTATGCCTGCCTATGCCTCTCCGCACTCCCCAAGGTCTCTGCAATTAAAGAAAAGACTGGAGATGCTGGTGGCCACCCAGGAGCATCAGCTGTATTTTAACAGAGTGTGCTGAATATGTGAGAGCAGCTGGAGGGCAGTGGAAGCAAAGAGGAAATTCATCTGGACATGCCATGCCATAACCAAATTGGGTGCTTGTACGAGCTCATAAAGCTTTAGAAAATTTGAGCTGGTGCATGAGAAGTACTTGCTGCTGGGAGAAAGACCTTGGCAGGAAGAACTGGCAGTGGCTGGAGCCCATTGGTGCAGTCCTGCAAGATGGGAGACCTGTGGAGCAGCCTGGGTAGGGTGGGAGATCCTTCTGCTGGGGCTGGCCAGGAGAGGGGCAAAACAGGTGATCCCAGGATGCTGGAGCTCAGATGTGAGTGGGACAGCTGGTCCCTGTCACCGCCAGTCCTTGGAGCATGGGGAGCACAAGAACAGAAGAGGCTGATCTGAGCATGGTGGAGTTGACATGGTGATGCAGCCAAGTTTCAGAGTGGTGCAGATGCCTCTTCCAAGATGTGGGTGTCAGTTCGGAAGAAGGGAAGCTGCCCATGGTAATGAGGCTACCTAATGTGCTCTTCATCTGAGTATTTTACAGTCAGGAAAAGCTTTTAAGATCAGGGACTGCAGTACTTTAATGTTACTCCCACTGATGAAAATAACATATGTTACTGCAAAGTTATTCACTGGGCAAATCTGCCCTTTAACCTTGTTGTTCTGAGATGTTCACCTTGTTGTGAAGATCTGTCAGGGTGGAGATAATCTGACCTGCAACTAGCTTTATCCCTCGCAGAAGGGTAGCCCTCACATGAGCACAGGGCATCATTGCACCGCCTGAAGAAAAGTGTCTGTTTCATATGAGGAACATTGACTGATCAACATGAACTCCAAAGCTCATAATGGATACTGGAGACAAGTTCAGTGGAGACCACCAGCTAACATCAGGTGCAACCTTACATTACTGAGGCAAAACAACTTACAAAGCATCATCTTTACAGTCAGAGCTCAAAAATGACTGTGAAACACTACAGTGAAGGGGACAGTAAAGCAGACACATGAGCTGTATGAGGACATGGTCTTTCTGGAATGGTGCAGCTGAGCTCTTCCCCCTCCTTCCTTTTGCATAATATGCACAGGTGACATGCAAACAGTGCAGCTTTCCTTGACATAAATCACCAGCCTCCAAAGGAAAGCCTTTACACACCTTTTGCACGTTCTCATGACAACAATCAGAGTGAGAGCAAATTAATTTCAATAATGTTTAAAGAAGCTCAGTTTGCTGTTTTGTAGAGCTGCGCTATCATTCACACATGCTATTCACATAGACAAAATTTACTGGAGGTGAATTTTAACATCTAGCTTTGCCTAGAAAACAGAGCCAGAAAGCCATATTTTGTGGCATCAGTCCTATATATGCATCGCTTATAGGCATCACCTACAATGCAGAGATGACAAGGACGTATTTAGTAAAAAATAATAGGCTGTTTCATTAAGTCTACAAATAAAAATTCCCAAGAAAACAAACTGAGTAAATATAGCATATATGACCCAATAAAGAACCTTAGCTAAATATTACAGATATGCCCAAGGAAAGATACAGGAGAGAGTAAAAAAGGAAATATGTATTCTTCCCATCACAGAGAATACACTTTTTCCTTCATTACTTTCTCCTCTCACATGTGGCATATCAATTCTATTTTATGATTCCCCTGCAAAAAAATACAAACAAAACCACAAGCCCTCTATTATGCTTCTCAGAAATGCAGAATGCTGTTATGATAATTTCATTACCATTTATTATATACAGTGCTTTTGAATTAAAGATCCCTTCCAGAAGACAAAATGTTGCAAACAAATCTTTCACATGCTCATTGAAAATGTGGAGTGCTGCCTGCTGGAAACACAATAACACTGGTGAAGGAAGTTGGTGTTTATTTTGCCTAGGGATATTCTGTAATTGGCATTTCTAACCTGACTTTTAATCCATCGTTTTAAATTACTCCAAGAGTCTAATATTCCTCATTTGTATTCAGTTGGGAAAGCACAGGGGTTTGTTTAAATCCATCAGAAAAATTCTCTGGGGATCATGCATTGCTAACATGTAACCAGATATTTATAATTTGCAAGACATTAGCTTGAATAAGTGATTTGGGTGTTTTTAGGGAAAATGACAATGATGGAAGAAGGAGCAAGAGCAGAGATAAGCAATATCCTTAGAAAATTTTTCATCCTGGATGAAAACACAGGATGCATTTCTTTTCTGGAGTTTTTTCGGATAAATGTTTGGAGGGGAAAAACATGTCTTGAGTGAAATTTTCATGGGACTGAAGTAACTATTTCTGAGCTAAGTAAGAGCAGTTGTTCACAGAATCTCATTCTTTGGTTATGGAACTTTGCTTTTTCTTTTGTTGAAGGCAACAAGCTGAAATTTCTCCGCACTGAGAAGGAAACTGAAATCTGAGCTCTATATTTCTACAGATCAGCTATATATTTTGGATACATTTACACAGTAGTTTAGGACTTGCATCTTCCCTCAGAGTAAATATATGTGACATTGGATACTGTGTGCTATTTGCATCTTTTTTCCAGCCTGAATAATCAAAGCAGAAGAAAGATTTGTGCAATTTTATGTCTTACTTGCAGATAAAGATTAGTTAGCTTTGACTGGCTCATCTTTATTTTTCATTCACTTCCTTAATTGGTAAATAATAATTAATGCCCCCCCAGCTGTTCTCCAGAACCACACATCCTACTATTATAGGGAAGATAAAATGATTAGGAAGGGATTTAAGAACAGTTATGAACCAATGATTCCTGCAACACACATATTTCACTGTTGTCCCTCAGCAATTTCAATTCCCTAAATGCTGCACACTTTCCTATCAGTTCCAGCCTGGACATGGCACTGCCTGTCACAGCATTTTTGTTACTCAGTTTGGGGCTGTAACTCTCATTTGATATTTTACAATGTCATATACAAATTTATTTTTTCTCCATGAAAAAATGAGTTTCCTGATTGTCATATTTGCAGCTCTTAAATTGCAGCTAATACCCCAAAATATCATTCACAGAATCATAGATCATTCCATGCATCACTGAAATTGTTAATAACAGAAAGGTTCATTTCTAATTTAAGGGGCTACAGTCACACCATCAGCTATCTTTAAAAGTTTCACGTTGTGGAAAAATGTCAAAACTATTACAACTGACAGGAATTATAGAGTAAGATGTTCACTTAACCAAAGGGTACAAATAAAGTTACCATGCTACATCCATAAAAGATATGGCTTTAGGCATGATGTAAGCTCTTCTGTACAAAGATACTAAAAATGAGTCAATTTCCTACAAAACTGTATTTCCTTTAATTCAAAAGTTTTTTTCCCAGAAAAGAAAAAAAAATGCAGCAGTTAGTTACATTCTCTTTAGTAAGTTGAATCTTTAATAAAAATATTACATGCACAGTTAAGCACAGATACTCTAAGAAAATAATCCATATTTCAGGATGAAAGCAAGAACATTCTTTTAAATGCACATTTTCTCTAGTAGGCTACAGCTTGTTGTCTTGACTGCCCTTCATATACGGTAATCAAGACAGATGTTGGAGATGCTACAAAAAAGAGCAGATGCTAAAGATATAAGATGCTAAAGAAAGTAGCCTAGATAAATCTTCAGCATAAATAAACCTCAGTTGGTAGGGAGCCAAACAGAGTAATCAGCAAGCGACCTGCGTTAAATTAGGTCATACCCTCTCTCTTCTGTCATGAAAACAACTACTGTGAAAGACCTTTAATGTATTTAAAATCCCAGTGGATTTATTGACAGTACCTTTGTCTGGACCATGCCTGGTCTCTGGTCCCTCAAGTGCTCCAGGGTAGCAGCAATATCAATCTCTTTAGCACCTGCAACAAACCACAAATTGGGCTGAGTTCAGAGCGCAAGATAATCCATGCTGCGTCTGTCAATCTCTTGCTATCGGGTTCCCTTTGGGCTAACAGTCCAATTGAAAATTATTACATCCATCTCTCAGCAGACTTGGCAGGCAGCTGCAATTTTTGTGTTCATATAGAAAAATAAGAGGTTGGGGCAGCTTTTATTAACATTAATTCAAGAAAAGCCAGAGAAAAACAAATTCTTAAAAATGCCTGTGCACCTAAAGCAGAATGTATTTTGCACAACCGAAGGGTCTGTTGTGGCAATGCCACCAAGTGCCCCTTTGTCACTTCTGAGAGTATATGCACGGAATTGAGGGCCTGAACCACACAAAGATTTATACTGTTAAAACAAGATTTAGGTGAACTTTTGTAACCTGCAGCTGAGATCCAGAAAACCTGTCTGTGGCTTCCTAGTTCATGACCCACCAGACCATTTTGCTGCATGACCGATGCTTCAGCTGGCAAATCTATCTCATTTTCTTTAGGTTATACTGTGGGTGTCTGGACACGCTGCTGTACAGTGATTGGTAGCACCAGGATGCAGAAAATAGGCACTCACAGATGAACTGCTGTGTGAACTGGCTACCTTTCTTGCAAATGGAGGTGCTTTCTTTTAAGACATGATCTGTGAAAATCAAAATAAGTTCTTGTGCCTCTCACATTCACATAATCAGGCTCTGGCCTGGAGAACTGAAGGGGAAAGGGAGATGTTGATTTCCTTCTCAATTTTCTGCAGTTTAAGACATGTCATGACCACCCTCCTCATTTTTTTGAAGGGATTAAGAGGAAATCAGGAGTTTGGTTCCTCCTTTATGAACTCCAAGAGTAGAAACCTTGCTGGGAATCCTTCAAGCTGAGAAGTTCAGCTACAGAGAGTTTGGCTCTCTCACATTGGTCCTCTTCTGCATCTTGCAAGAACATTGCATAATGCCAAAGCTCCAGGCAGATGGGCAGAGGGTCAACCTAGTCCAAGTGTAACTGCCCCATCTCTGCTTTCCTATCCTCTACTGCCCTAGTTGGCCGTGCATTCTCCTAGGGCAGATATGGGTCCACAGCTTCTAAAGCTTAGAAAGGTGCTGAGCTTGGGTCTCTCCTCTTTTGTACATATACTTTTACCGTTAGATGGTTTATCAAGGACAGGGACTGGCTACAATTCTGAAATCTGCTCTATTTTACAGGGTACTCAGCAGTGTGCTCTGAAGAAGACCACTGCCCTTGGATGTGCAATTTGACAACCATTTCCTATTGCCTGGGCCCTAGAAATCTCCTGGTGCAGCCTGTGCCAATTTGGGACTGCCTTCTGGGAGCATTTAAATATCTCCAACTATTCACAAGGGTCTTGGTGCCTAACTTGTGTGCCCTGCACCTAAAGCATTGCTACTGCAATAGCTAACTTGTACACATCTAGAGCATGTACTTGTTTAGTTCTCAGGACTGGATTTGGAGGCCTGGCCCCAAGGTTTACCTCTCTTCCTACAATTTCTGTAATTTAAGAGCTTATGTCTTACTGTAATTAGGTTCATGTCAATGTAAACATCACACACCTCCTCATTTACCCAACTCACCTTTATAACACAGCATCATCTTTTAAAAAATTAAAAAAGGCAACTAATAGTGAACGATTTAATTTGGTTTCCTTTGACAAAAGATACAAGAAGACATTTAAAAATAACATCAGCTCTACAAGAATAATAGATTTGCAATACATTCCTCATATCAAAGAAAGTATGTTCTTCAGCTGTTTCAGAAATGGAATGAGTTCATTTAGTAAATATAACAGTGACAACTTAAAAAGGGTATCTGACAGATCTTCTTACTACTTACCGTGGGTTGTGGCATTCTATGGCTTTTGCTTCCTCTACCCCCCCATACCACCCCTCTCCAAATTGTACAGGATTTTACAGGTATAATCTTTGGAAAAAACAGAAAGCTTTAATTTAAAACAACACCCCCCCCCCAACCTCCTTACAATGGAGCAAAGCGATACATACTCACATATGCTGTGAAGTCTGATAACAGTGACAGTAATTATACCTTAAGTCTGCTGCAGGTTTTGCAGTGGCAGTTCATCTGGAAAGCACCAGTAAAGGTACACTCTTTGTAAACCCCAACGCTGGTTGTGCCTTTCAGTGTTTAGTCTCACATGTGCAACTAGGTGGGATTTTCTTGTTCCACCACAGATGTCCATGGGAGCAGACTTGTGTGAGTACTGCGCACACTTTACAGCCTACTTGTGACCTCATTAGATTACCAGGAATTAAAATGTCCCAGTAGCATCTTGGCTTTACATAAGAGGAATTCACTCTTTAAGAAATTAAGATATGAGAAATTTAAGACACCAGCATCCATGTATGAGGTTGACCACAGCCCTGAGCTGGCCTCTGAGTTGTGCTGGAAGAACGGACCTGGAGGTCTTCCCAGTGGATCTGGCAGGCTTGAGCGCTGCATAGGCTTCCCCATGCCTGTAAACACATACATCCCCGCTCCAGTGAGAGACGGTCTTTAGTTGAAAACACTCTAGCCTCAGGACAGAAAGGGAAAAGGTTCATGACAAGATCTAATAACTTTAATGGCTAGATGGGCTTCTGAGCTTACGTTTGAGAGTTAATTCCTCCATTTCTGTGATGCAAATTGCAGGCATTTACTTGTGAACCGATGCTTGCTTTTTTATCATCATTAGCAGAATGACATGCCTAATAGTATGAACAACGCCTGATTATAAAATCCTGATTAAGCAAACCGCCAAAGCATATGCTTGCACTGGAATGTAAGAAGAGTCGTAGTGGGACAGTGTGCTTAAAGGGAAGCTTGTTTTGAAGTCTTCTGCCAGTAGAAGTCCCTGAAACATCAGTTTTTACTGATTGGTGTCACCCAGCCCATGAGTTGTGATGAGCACATCACCCACAAGCACTTGTGATGTCCTCAGCCATAGGTAATTAAAAGGAAAAGGAAAGCAAAGTATGATTTGACCCTAATAACTGTGTTGTTGAGAGGCCAGAGGGTTAGAGGCAAGGTGAACAGATGCAGAGTTTGGTTTGCTAACCCTTTTTCCACTTCTAAATACCCCTGATACTATGGTGATGGAAACTACCTAAGTGCCTAGAGACGCTGATCAACAAAACTCAGTGCTGCAAGGATGGTCAGCTGTTTTGGAAGAAAAAAACTTGGAACAAGAAAACTCACACGAAAAAGGACAAAATCAGTGGCATAGGATAAAGCTAGCATTACTTGTTTTCCCTCTACATGAACAATACCTTTCTTCCTCCTCAGCATTGGCCACTACATGTTCTGCATCTACTCCCCTATTGTGCCTAAAACAAATGAGTTTAAATATATATTGCTAGTCCACTACTAAACCTCATTTTGTGATGAGGGCTTTTTTTCTACTCAAACTTATGCTAGATTGCTGTTATATTATGTAAATTCAGCTGACTTCCACTGATGTGTGTGATAGTGTGTAAGAAGTATAATAGAGTATTGTGGACAGTTCTGGTGTCCTTAACATAAAAAGGACATGGAGCTGTTGGAACAGGTCCAGAGGAGGGCCACAAGGATGATAAGGGGGCTGAAGCATCGCCTGTACGAAGACAGGCTGAGAAAGTTGGGGCTGTTCAGCCTGGAGAAGAGAAGCTGCGTGGAGACCTCATAGCAGCCTTCCAGTATCTGAAGGGGGCCTATAAGGATGCTGGGGAGGGACTCTTCGTTAGGGACTGTAGTGGTAGGAGAAGGGGTAACGGGTTCAAACTTAAACAGGGGGGGGTTAGGTTAGATATAAGGAAGAAGTTCGTTACAGTGAGGGTGGTGAGGCACTGGAATGGGTTGCCCAGAGAAGTGGTAAATGTGCCATCCCCGACAGTGTTCAAGGCCAGGCTGGACAGAGCCTTGGGTGACATGGTCTGGTATGATGCATGGCAGGGGGGTTGGAACTAGATGATCTTAAGGTCCTTTCCAACCCTAACTATTCTATGATTCTATATTGCAACTAAGGATATTAGGGTCAAATCACACTTTTACTGAGATGGCTGCAAAATATCCATACACTGTTAAGGTATTTTAAGCACTGCTTATCTGGAAAGCCCACATACAAGCTAAATTTGATGCAGTTGTTTAGAGTAAAATTTGGAAGAACTTGATCCACTGATTCCAAGGATATTCCATTATTGGAAGTGCTTTGCTCTGGCTACTAAACTATGAAGTCCAGCAATAGATGGAGATATCAATTTATTGTCATAAAACAAATAATCTAGAGGAAGGGTTAAAAATACTAGGCTAGACGGCATTGACAACTGGAAAAGAGAACATAAAAATGTGTCAAAAGGCAATATTTTTTATCTTTTCTCCCCACCAATATGTATCTGTCTGCTTAACAGTGCTACTGTTGTTTGTGAAAATAAAGGGAGCGCTAAAAGAGGAGCATTTAAAGAATAAAATACTGTCTTTTCACCTTTTGACTGTATTTTACTCTGCAGGGAATAAATTTGGTTTGTGTTTGTGACAGGTTCCTTTTTCACAATGGATTTCATTGCTTGTTTTAAATGAATGTAGGAATGTAACATAGTGTGACACTGAGCTAATGTTATACCAGCAGTATTGTGAAAAATGGCTGTGTAATGTGCAATGTTTGGGGTTTTTTTAAACAGAACATGTATTTGCAGTAACTCACTGTGAGCCAGATACTACTAGCCTTCTTCCTGCCCTTAACAGCTCAGTGAGCTAGCTGAGTAAATACCTCCAAAAGCACTTCCACACCAATGCAAAGCAGACTTTAAACTTCAGTAATTAACTATCATCTTCCTAAAGGCTTCAAGCATTCACAGTGAGTGCACAACAACCCACATCAGGAACATTAACTGGATAAACTAAAAGAAAACAAGAAAAGATGCAAGCTAAATGATATTTTGCCCCCAAGGAGAGAAGCGGTTTCTGAAGTTTAGGGTCATATCCTCTGCAACCCTTTCTCTCCCCACAGGTACCAATGCAGGGTGCACACTGGCACTTAACAGCTGGTGCTCCTGATTAGCAGATCCCAAGGGGTTAAAGTGTTTGCCCTTAGACAGGCGCATAAGCAGAGTATCCAGCACGTCATAAAAACATGGTTAAAAGTTGAATTGCCTTTTCCTCCTGCAATAAATAAAGAACTAGCCAAATTCTGCTGCAATAGGCTCTATGAGGTGACCAGCAGATCGCGATATTTAAAATCATCCTAAATTACATAATGTTAGTTTTATGACTAAATAATGAAATATTCCTTCTCTTCTCATTCCCTTAAACATGGCAGGGGACCTATTTTGCTAAGCATGAGACACATGAGAAACACTCTGTGGAGGATAATCCGTTCCACATTGTAGCAGCACTGATGTCACTGTGATGGTACAGGAATATGTCAGACAAAGTTTGTCAAGAGGGGTAATGTCTTTTAATATATCATCTGTGAAGGAAAAATGAAGGCATTGAAAGTGGTTTTCAGGTTCATCAAACTATGGAGCTTGTGCACCTGAAAACGCGCTGAGTATATTTTCTTTTTCAGTTATAAGAACAATCAGCATTTGTTACACAAATGTATGAAAATTTTGGCTTAATTAAGGTAAGCTTTGAGATTTTATTTTTACAAAATAGACTTGAACATACTTGCATTGAAAGCAAAGTCAAAAGTCCTATTTTATACATTACTAATGAAACTGCAGCAGTAGATTCTATGAGACTGATAGAATTTTATATTAAAGCGCT
The DNA here is from genome assembly GCF_000696875.1 of Nestor notabilis. Lineage (NCBI taxonomy): Eukaryota > Metazoa > Chordata > Aves > Psittaciformes > Psittacidae > Nestor > Nestor notabilis. The sequence continues at coordinate 23,056 of NW_009930419.1, read as the reverse complement.
GTCTTAAAAGGAATATTTTAGACTCTAGAAGCTCTGAATTTTCTGTGTATTTATAAAAATAAAATGATCTTTAAATACTTCATCAAAGCCATTATTTGTGGGGGGTTTCTTTTTAAATAACCCAAACTGAAGAGTTTTCTTTGTGAATGTTTCACAAATATATATCACTCATAAATATTAAATTAAAAAGGATTTTTCTAGCTGGGAACAACTTTCAGATCTACCGGCATATAGTCTCAAAGAGATATGATTATAAGTCTGCATAACGGCTATAATTTTGTTAATGTGAGTCCTAAAGGATGGTTATGTTTAGATACATTTGAACTTTTTTCCAGGCTGAGACACTGACTTCCTGCAACACACTGGTTAAATCATTAAATTCACCCTATGTTTCACACCATCATTTATAAAATGAACCATTTTTTTCCCACCTAGTAAGTTGTTACAAGGCAAATCCATTAATGATTACAAGGTACTTGGACACTAGAGAGGTGAGGACTTAGATAGATATTCTGGGTTTTTTTCCAATATCCTTTGCAACTTTCTCAGCCCTCTTTCTGTTCCCCTTGATCATAAAGTTGAATATATGATGTAGGAGTCATGATGAGCCGTTGTAAATGGGGATTATTAACACTGTTACCATTTCTCCTTAAGGAGATGATGATGATCTGTGTGGCAAAAAGTGTTTGTCCCAACAGGAAAAAATGGAGCACTAAGGGGAATACAGAAATGACCTGTGAAGTGCCTTTCTTTTTGCAACAGGAAGTATTCAAACTCATTCTAGTCAGGTATTACTGACATTAATGCTTAATGCATTTTTTTATATTTAATATATTGTATAGATTTTGAACTAGGCCTTGAAAGGCAAAGGGACTTGTTAGGTCAGATTAAAACCCATTTTGTTATAATCTCAATGGAAGAGTCCCTAATACAGTTCTTTCTGCTGCTGTTGCTAGAAGCTGAAAAAGATCCAATTAATATTTGCAAGACCCTGCTGATTGGCAGCCTTTTAGCCTCAGAGTCATGTGTGGTGCAGTATTCACAGGCAGTTGGGACCACCGTGGAAGAATCACTTGTAATACTATGAAATAGCAAAAATACACGAGAAAGAAAATTAGGGCAAAAATAAAGTGTCAGCAAGGACAATGAGCTGTCTCATCAAAGCGTGTCTGTGTTTAGGAAGAATACAAGTGTTTTTCATGTTTGGGTGATGACTGCATGACTCATGCCTAAAAATGATGCTTCATGGTCAAAGCAAACTCATGCACAGCAACTTTATGCTGCCTTTTTTCCCTCCCAATGTGAAGACTCTGACAAACAGGCTTTCTTGGGTTTACAGTGCAATGTTTTCTGCCCCTTTTCCACATTCAGCTTTGCCTTAGCAGGAAGGTTTTGAGCTGTGGAAACCAAACGAAAGAAACATCCTAAAGAAGGACAGACAGTAACTAGATTCAGGTCTGCCAGGAGCCCAACACATGAAACAGGCCAATCTATACTGGTGGCTGTGGTAGTGTATAGAAAGAAAAGTGGGCTCTCTGGGGCATTTGGAGGTAAATCAGTACTCATGGACTATTACACTGCCATTGCTATGCTGTTTCCAGTGCCCAAGCTAGCCGGACGTAGCACGGATATGCTACAGATTTGCAATGATCCTAAAGCCCTAGATGCCTCCAGCTTCCCACTGACAGATTCTAAAGGATGGCTTCTGTTAGCTGCTCCAGCAAGTGTCTGCCCCATTGAGTACTTAATGTTGCAGCGAAACATTTAATCACACCATATGAGGGGCAAACTCAATCTGATTAAAGAAGAAAGGGTCATAACTAGGGGGGGCTGTAACACCACTTCTTCACTGACCATTAGTTTTAATGGCATACCGGTAATATTTACTAACCAGCTTAGTCTCAAAGGCCCAGCCTCATCTCATCTACTCCAGCCATCCTTGAAGTTCGAATCGAAGTTAGTCATCTCCTCTCCCAACAGCTAAGAGAGAGATGGGAAGCTCTGATGGGCAATTCATTTGCCTGAGAATTATCCTCCAGAGGTGCATATCATTCTCCACTGATGACTGAGGAGACCTAGACAAGTAGGTTAGGTGAGATGCTTAATGCTAGATATTTTATATGGCTAAAGTTAGACAGACTGATCCTGGCTTGAAAAGAATTGAGTTTCTATTCTGCATTTTTGGGCTCACAGATGCTAGAATTTGCCAAATCTAACAGTATTTGAGACCTGTGTTTTGTGTCTGTTTCTTTCCCCTCTTCCCTCACCTCCCCAGTCTAGCAATTCTGATGGACATGGCAGAAGAAAAAGCAAAATGGAACCACAATGAAAAAATAATGTAGGGAAGGCCAGAGAAGTGAAAAACACATTGTAAGAGTAACTGCTGTTTGTATAGTGCTCTGATGCAAAGAAACGAGTATTTTCTTCCTTCAACTTGCACTGTCTGAGTGCCCACTAAATACAAACACTTGTAAATAATAAGAGTGAAAAAGGGATCTGAACAACAGCTAGAAACCACAAAAAAAAAAGCAATTTTCATTTGTAGTTATCCAGATGTCTGCTGCTGTAGCTGCTGGAGTTCTGCTATTGGCCAGGAGGATCATTTGATGCTTTTCATGGAAAGAGAAAAGCGTCAGCAAAAACCTAGTGAGGGACACACTTTTAAAGATAACAAAAAAGATAAATGTATTCAAGCTGGCATTTTCATTAAAAGCTTATTCTGTCTCTGAGATGAACAAAATCTGTGTGCATCCATATATGTTGATCCAACATATACCTGAATTAGTGAACTGCCTGTAATTTCAGACAAAATTTATCTCTCTATACACCTAACAATGACCCAAATTAAAATTTCACTGCCTTCATTAGAAACCAAAGCAAAAGAACCACAACAAAAGAATCCAAAGGGAAAAGCAAGCATATAAATGGAGAAGGAATAAAAGTGAAGTAATGAAAATTATTGTGACAGTCATACACACAGAGAGCACGCATTATATAATTGTTTACACATTTCATATTAATACTTGAAAACTGCATGTTATAAATGTGATATGGCTTTGTCAGTACACAATCCAAAGAAAGGTGATACTGAAGATGAAACACCTAGGAACTGAACTGCCTAATATTTTAAAAACTGCTTCAGGAAAATAATGCTTCTAAGCTTACACTGATTTTAACAGACTTGCAGGGATAGAAATTCACTACTGACATGTCAGCCTTTAAGCTAATATCCTTTGTCATTGCAGAAAAAACATGCAGAAACCACTCACTGTAACTGAATGCAAATGGATGCTAATTTGAGGACCAATCCCTCCTCACTTCCACTGTGCATGAGAATATGCAACATCACATTCTGTACCATATAGGAATTGTTTCTCTTTTACATCTACATTCCCTCCACCTCCCGAGAAGTTAAAAATAAAAGGAATATGCCTAAATCGCTACATGCAAGAAATAGAAGTTAATGAGTTATATTCCATATGGGGCAAGATATCCCATAATCAACTATGGTCACTCCAGAAAATACCAGTGCACACATCTAAATTCAACTTACACACACATGCACACATCCAAAGTGTATACATAGCAAGAATTGCGGATGTGCAGCTACTGCCTACTTATAGGTGTTCCTCAGTACCAGCCCTCAAAGAGCTCTCCACAATTTTCTTCTTTTAGTACCTCTTCCAGAAACTACTGGTGAACTACCTGAAAGGCATTTTATCGCCAAGTGCTTAACATGAACACAGTTAAGAATTCTGATTGTAAAAATGACACTTCTGAAAACGTGCCTCAGTTGGCCCCCAAAAAATCTCAGAGTCCCCTTTGCAAAATTTGAATCTTCTTTACAGGGAACACAGAAGTAGCTCACCCTCATGAATCTAGTAACTTGTAAGAACTACATTTTACATTACTTTCATTTTAAGTTGCACAAAGGTGGCAGTGCTTTTATAAAACAGTACATGGAGTGACCTGAATCAAAGATGCCACTATTACCAATTCATTCTTTAATGAAGTTTATACTTAAAAGTGACTAGGCTGGTCCAGCTATAGAACTTGGGCAATAATTACGCTTTAGTTAGGTAATATACATTGTACCCTTTACAGCCAGAAGACTACCATCTGGTCAATTAAACATTTCCCTTCAAATGCTTCTATGGACTGCTGCATGAGATTAGCTACAGAAAAAAAGTAGTTCTTCACTCTGTATATAAACCTCCTTTTCTAAACGTTTGCCCAGCTGCTTCTCAAACTGATAGCATGGTACTTCTATGACCAGCTTGTTCACTTTTCCATATTCTAACCTACCCATTGTGTGAAAAAATGCCGCCCAAATTCCTTATCTGCTTGTCTCCTCCTTAGTTTCAGTCAATGACCTCTTGTTTTCAAATTAGTCACTATCTCAAGCTGCTTACTGACATCAATACATTCCTTTCAGGATCTTCTACTGCTCTATGGGGACCCCCCTTCGTGCTCCCTTTCCCAAGGAATAGCCCATGTCTGATCGGTCTTTCTTCACAATTCATTTGCCCCAAACCCTGGATAATTAGGATTGCTTTCTACCACACTTTCCTAGTCCCCCTTTTTTTCCAATAAAATCCCCAGAACAGCAAACAGCTCAAGAAATATGGCTCTTTTAGAGTAATCCCTGACTGTAAAAGAAGAAAAAAGCCAAAGAAATTACGTTATAACTTATTTGCTTTTTGTTTGTAATGTCTATATGCCATAAAGGAAACCTGCTAAAAATGCAGCCCATACTACATCAGGAAACATTAACCAACACCATCTTCCCCATGGTCACTAATTCATTTCACAACAGAAGCCTATAGAACATGCTACATTTTAATCATTATTTTATGAACTAACAATTGATGACTTTCTAGAGTCAATGAGACAAAAGCTTTAAAGATTTATATGTCAAAATGTGTTTTACAAAGGAAATAAACACAGTTCTAAATAGTGAGAGTTTGCTGAGCATCACCGGCTAGATCGTAAAAAACTGTCCTATACATTTGCTATACATTTTTGCATATAGCTGGGGGCCCAGCTCTCATTGTGATTAATTATCTGCTGGGAAAGGCTGCAAGAATGAGCACTATTTGCCTAATTGTGTTTCCAGGGTAACTCATTACATAAAAGTTACAATATATAAATGAAGCTCATTTGAAAAAACAGCCTTATAACATATGATATGTTTACATGAACACTAAGAACTTCCTTCAGAAACTGAAATAGCAACATTTCAGATTTACATGCTTAACATCATTGCTGCTGAGAACTAAGACAGTCTTGTGGATAGCACAATAGTGCACAAAGCAAACCTCAATTTTTTGGCTTTACCAACCTGCATTTTTTTCCTTCTTCCTAGAGATAATAATCCATCTCACCCAAATCTCAAAGACCAGCAACATGATTGATCCAAACTGCAGAATACCACCTATTTCTAATCCCACTTTTTGTCCTTTTACCGGACCTCCACCACCACCCCCCCCAAAAAAAAATAAATATCTAATCTCTCTTTTACACTCTGTATTCTCCCAACCACTGTATGACATGTAGTATGTTAAGTTTTATTTTCATGGGAGAAGCTGGATCCTGGGCTGAAAAAATATTCCCTTATTCCCCAACAGCATGTCAGAAATAGTCTGCTCTGGACTTGTATCAGCACAACTGAACAACAGAATCTTCTCAGACTTTGCATAAGGACTCAAAAATAAGCAGATTGAATCCATTTTAACATGAATATGGGCAAGCATTTTCTTTCATAAAATCCTTTCAGAGATGAGCTAACCCCACAACTTCATTATGATTGTTAAATCCACACAGCAGATAAGCAAAACCTCAGCAAGGGTTCAGATTAGCCAAAATCATTTGATCACGATGAGTCAGAGGGCGAATTAAGGAATCTTTTGTTTTGCCTTAAAATGTCATGGTATAAACTGCATCTGCTCAGAGGCTGACTCACAAGACCCTCAGACAATAGGGTAGTGGGGGCAAGGAAAGGACTTGGGGAGATAACCTCCGCAGCCAGCCCAGGCCAGAGTGTGTGCGCTCGTCAATTATAATCCGAGCTTTTGAATGTGAGAGAATAAACTGCTGGTTTGGCTTTGGTAAATCAAATCTTTTTGCTGGGTTTTTGAATTCGGAAAGCAATACTTTAAAAGGACTTTAAAATTCATATTCGCCTTTCCTTTGACTCATCTCATTCCAGCTAGTTCAAACACAGGAAAATAGATGGTCAGCAAACCCTAAGCAGCTGCTGGCTGGATTAATATCTAAAAATCAAACTATTATCGACACTATCCAAGCCTCTCAGTTCAGAAAAATGAAAGTAGGAAGACTCATAATCTCATTTTTTTTCTTTTTCATGCCAAAAACATTCAATAAAAATGTCTTGCAATATATCAAATTTTTAGTCACTACAATAAGCCTGCAGGAAATGAGAAGATTCTCAACTTTCCTCTAGATCACACAAAAAGAAAAACCTTGATCAGCTCAGAGTTATCCTGAGTTTGGGGTGAGGAAGGAAGGAATATCAAGTAGAACTAAATCAGTTTATCTTCCTTAGTTACAAAGAATTAAACATCAAGAACATTGAAATTCTCAGTAGAAATCAGCCTCAGAAAAACAGTTTCTGTCAAAAATTCAGCAAGCATTGTTATCCACAAAAACAATCCATTGTAATTTGCTGCATTTATTTAAATCATGGAAGTGCACATGAAGTTGAAATAAATCACTTCTTAACTTCTCTCTCAAAACCGAACTTGTCTTAAGCTGTCTATGAGGGAAATGAAAGGTGACTTGGTAACTGTCTTAAAATTGTAATACCCGTGTAAAAATAGTATCGTAGTTAAATAGCTGTCATAGTTAAAACACATCAAATAATGGTGCTTAAGCCTGTTATTGTAAGGCCAGATTCAATACCACTTAGCTTTTGGTATTACTTTGATAGGTATAGGATCAGGGTCTTTTAACTGCTCTCCATATGAATCTAGCAAGAGAAACAATCATAGTAATAAACTACATGATAAACAGCAGCACTAAGTTACTGGAACAACTAAACAAAAGGATACACTTGCATTTAAAACTTTCTGCTGACAGGACACAGGTATGATAGCACTGAATGACAGTTGAGAACAGACACTGGTTCTTTGAGTGTTCCTTTATCTAAGAAGATTATTTAATGTGGCTGTTTGGAGTGAATGCATAGATGCAGCCATTACACTTACTGCACAGAGGACAGTGAAATGTATTAGAAGTCCAACCCAACAGGAGATCCTTCCTGATGCCCTGCAGAGCCAGAGGGAGTCCCACAGGCTGGCGCTGTGTGGCTCTCAAGGGCAGCTGGGGGCCAGAAAGGCGTTTGCTGAGCAAGAGCTCCTGCGAGCTCCATGTGAGTTGTTGTGCATCTTCCCACCAGCTCAACCCCCCCAGGTACCCCAAGGGGGAATTTCTACCCGCAGTACCCATTCTACTGTCTGCAAGTGCACTGAGATAGGGTGCTTTGCCTTTTTAAAAACTCGGTACTGCTTTCTCAAAGGGGTTGAGGCTATCACACTGATGTTGCAGGTGTCAAGCACAAACCTCCCCCCCCAGCTGGATTTCTTTTCCCCTGCTTTATGCTTCAGGAAGAGGTCCCTTGCTGGTGGTTTTCAGCATCTAAACTAACAGGAGGGATAGCAACAGGCAAGACAGTAGAAGATATGAATTTATAACATGTTTAATAGACTAAGTATTAGCACTAATTCAGTGAGCAGTAGGAGAAGAAATTGTAAATGACAAAAGCATTTACAGTTAACTGTCTAAGAGAATGCAGGGAAGTAAATCATTACATGAAAAAGGAGCTCTTTTTCTCGTCCTACCCTATTAAAAACCTCACTAAAGAGCCAAGGCATTTATTGATTGCTTTCTACTTTCCCACTGCTGAAACTAAGTACTCCTCTATTTACTTTGATTTAAAAATGCATTATTGTCTACTTTCTAATAAACCAGACAGTGGAACAAGAAACTCAAATTATTCTAAGTTTATTCTTAAAAGTCCGGGTTTTTTTGGTGGCTTTTTTTTTTTTTTTTTGGTGGCTTTTTTTTTTTTTTTTTGAAAGACTGAAGGCCTTAATCCTTAAAAGCCTTTTTGAAAGAAATGTTACTAGATGCTGGCCTTGCAGCTGGGCCCAGATTGAAAGTGCACTTACATTTTTATGTTTAGCGCTGAAGGACTCTGAAGTTAGCCCTCGCACTCCACATAAAAGCTTTGGAAAGGGCATTCTTTGCCACTTGTGCAATTCATTCTCTAAGAAAAGGAAATGGAAAGAAAGATTTCATGTCCAGGGCTTCAGGCCTTTGATCATTTGATGAACATTGGATCCTCAACCTGGGCCTCCAGCTTCTCAGGCCAGACAAAGAGGGCCCCGGCCGCACAGGCTGGGCCTCGGTTCCCGCCCGAACAAAACCTTTGGCGGCCGCACAGTGTGACAGCCTGGGAAAGGCCCACCTCAGCAGGGCTGAGATGCCCGCTCTGCCCTTTGATCTTTCATTTAAACCCCAGCCAAAGCACCAGGTCAGGGGATTTCGCATCGCACACCCCCACGGGCAGAGGGGAGCAGGTCAAGAACAAAATGGGGGTGACCGATCTCCAAAAAGCCCTGTGACGCCTTTCTCTGGCCAGTTTCACATGACTTGTCTGGTATTGTGAAGCGCTAAGCCCACACTTAAAATGGAATTTGACATTACATGGTACAATGGAGTCAATAAATGGCATTCTTCAGTGCTTTTACAACAAAGTCAACCCTCCCTTAAGTGGCTGAAAGCCCCAAGCTAGAAAATACTTCTCATTTACTTCTTTAGGCGAGTAAGTTGCATATACTTTAAATCTAGTTTTCACTACAGCTGATGACTGAAATGAGCCGAACAAATACCTAACAAAAGTCTACATTAATTTTACGACGTACCATTGCTTCTATTTTTAAAGACTGGGTTGTCGCGTGGCAGGTAACAAGCACTGGAAATATGTCCATATTCCTTCACAGAGCGAAAACCTGTTTTCCAACAAGCATGAAAAACTAATCTCGTCCCACTGAAAAACGTATTTTCAGGACAGTGCTAAGGAGAAGGCAAACACACAACTTCTCTTAAGATCAGCAGCTGGTTCCACATGATGCTCACAGGCAGAAAATTCAGTCCACGTTTGATGAGACATGTCAACAGAATCTGAAGAGAAAGAAAATACTAAACTCTTCTTTCTAAAGGGACAGGATGCCACTATGTCCCACAGGACTGGGATATGCAGGATGCAATAGTAGATGACCACAAAGCATGGAGTGTATTTTTAAACTACATATAAAAATATGTCTATGCTAGAAGATTGTAAACAACTGTAAAGTGACTAGAACTCGAAGAAGTAAATACCGTTTCTCTCTATAAATTAATATACATTTTTACAATCGATACTTTTCCTTTAAATACACATATCTGCATAATGCCAGATCGAGGTATCTCAAGAACTCAGGTTAAGAAGTAAAAAAGGAAAATTACAATTTTTTGTTTATTTTCAACCTCAGGATTTCTCTTCTGCTTAAGATGCAGTTCTATGACACTGTGATACAAACATGGTCAAAGGAATGAAGACGGGGTACAATACATGAATAAAGTTGACTGTTATGTCTTTTAACCTATGATCAGGACTACATGCCCACTTTTAGCCTCCTTCTTTTGAAGACAGCATCAGTATTATAAATTTGGTTTAGTTCTAACATAAAAAGATTATTTCAGGATATCCCAAGTACTTCCCACCATGAACCATTTACCAATCAATAAAAAGTAAAGAAATGGCCCCAGTCTCTGGAGAATTACAGCCTTCATTTTAAAGAAACAACACTATGTACACAACAAACAGTTGACACATGATTTTCTGCTTCATAAAATTACATTTTACAGATAAGGAAACTAAGGAACAGAAATGTTTCGGAAATTATTCAGTACTGGACAGTGGCAGCACTGGTTATAGAGCATTAGATGATTTATTTTCAGTCCTCTGTGCTGTTCACTACAGTCTTTTTCCTCCTAAGAGACAAATCTGCACAGCACATGAGGCCCTGTCTGGTACCATCTCTCCTAGGCAATGGGCAACTACAAAAAGAAATCATGTTAGACCATCGTGGCTGGGTAGGTGACAGAGGACTGGGCAACACTGAAGCTGCCCTGGACCTAACTCACACACCCACTAAATAAGGATTCTACAGCCCCAAGGTATCTTCTTCTAAAACCTGTAATAACTATTTTAAATTTAAAAAAAAGTTTAAAAATTCAAGTACTTCTCAACAACAGAAAAACACCTGCTCATTCACAAAGCATTTGCATTTGGGTTTGTTGTTTGAAATTGCTATGAAAATAAAACTTAAGAACGCTCAAGAAAGAGTACAATTTCCTTCTAATTTATTCTCAGATTTTCTGTGAATATTGCTCCCTGCGTTGTCATGGCAACACAAGCACATCTTTCAGTACTGAGGAAGTAACGAGCCTTTCGATTCTCACCTTTGGCCATTTTATTGAGAACCATGTCAATTAGAATGTAGGTTCCACTTCTTCCCGCACCATCACTGCCAACAGAAAGGGAAAAAGAAAAAATAAAGCCTATCAATGTGCATCTAGACTCAACATGAAGGTACCTGCCCTCAGTGTTATACTGTTAACTCATAGGGGAAGAGGAGAGAACAAGGGGCTAAAGTAGGATACTGAGAGAGGAGAGAAACGTTACAACGAATTAACACAAGCTGATTGTGGAAGATTAACTATTAGTCTGCACAAGTAACAGGGCTCTGTTTTGATTTTTTTTTAACCAAGTTGTGCTTTTGCAAGAAAAGCGTTTTAAATAGTGGAAAAGTCACTAACCCTAAAACAGGATACCATTTCTGCCCAAAAAGTGTACATATAATGAGCTTATAGTCACTTGTATATGTGATCAACAGCCACAGAATAAGCTAGACGAGAACATTATCCAGAATGTCCCAAAATGTCACTGACTGCATTTGAACACAGTGGTCAGAGGGAATGCATATAAAGACCTGCTCAAGAACCAAAACATTTGATTACTGAGGGACTGTATTCTTTTTTTTTTTTCCCTACACATCACAAGAGGTTTGGTTTTTCTTTTTGCCTTTCCCTTTAATTCTTCCCCACTTGCAAAACCAGAAAAAATATTGTGTAATTACTAAGAAACAGCTTTAACTTTTGCTTGTATCATCAGCCCTTCCTCAGAGACGTGAGACCAATCCTTGGGAGGGGGGAAGCTTCCTCATCTGAATGCAGGTTGTGTCCCTTTCAGGGAGCAACGTGTAATTGCCAGCGTGATGCTCTTTTAGAGCTGCTGTTAGCAAACATAATTAAGACTTTAAGTAAAAGCTCTTTTTCTTTCTCTCCCCAAAATTTTTACAAAGGTGCATGTGTGACCAATTAGACTGGTATGTAGTTTTATTAATTAAGCCATTATTTTTATTGATAGCTCAATTTGTGTACAAGAATTAATGAAAGGAAAAATAATAGAACAGCGTGAAGCGCGTTATCACATTCTGTTTACAGGCAGGCTCTGAAACGTAATTTTTGTTAAGTCTCTGTAGACAGAGGTTTTTGTCTTTCAGTTACTAGATCACTGCTTAGAGAAAAGGAGGTAATGCTAATAATTTTTTTTCTATGTCTACGAAGGGAACAAAGACACAATCTTATTAGTTAAGCTGAATAATGAGAGACAAGGCAGCGATCAGGCCCAATAAAAACAAAAACTACTGAGCCGATAGTAGACATTTCCATCCATCACAGTAAGGAAAGAGGAAGAAACCTGGAGGCTCTTCATTCTGCATCAAATGTTTCTTTTCTCAGGCTTCCTGAGGGTAATGCAGACAAGCCTCTCTCAGAGCATTCACCTCTGCAGAGGGCCTCCTCGCAACCAGTGGAAGGTGCCCCTGCTGAGCCACACTTGAGAAACATATCCTTTCCCTCCTCACTCCCACCCAAAGTGGAGCGCTGCAAGTCAAACAACGTGCCTCTTAGCAGGGCTGGTTTTCTATCCTTATCTACAAGAATATAATCAATAAATAAGTGCAACATTCTCCTTAGAACCTCAAATGGCAAAATCAAACATTAACATTATTATGATAAAGTCTTCCATTGACTTGCCTGATAGCTTTCCTGTGCATCTATCAGACTGTCAGGCCTAAAGATAAACTATGCTTAAAGGATTACTCAATCTCTGAGTAGGTTTCCACTAACTGACATTGCTCTCCTCTTACCATGATGACTAAAAGCAAGCAAAGAAGAAATAAACCATAATTGAATGTTAATAAAATAGACTAAACTGGGAGGGAATGCAAGCAATCACTATCATTTTGAAGGAGATTTATGAAATTGAAGCGTTACTTATGTTGGAAAGGGTGGCCATACATTAACAAGTCATGGCACAAGATCTATGAAATTACAGGAAAGGATTATTTTATTATGAAAACAGATCCCAAGTCTTAATTAGCATTAAAACCCAGTTGAATTACATGTAATACCTTCAGCCTACCTCACTAGCCATTCATCTAAAGCTTTAATTTGCCCATATTGTTTATATCTATATCAAATTCTTACACATAGACATCTCTCTAAAGCTATTTTAGAAATTGTACTTGCCTGCAATGAACAACTACTGGACAAGAGCGACCCCTGTAGCACTTGTTTACTTTTCTGAAATAAAACAGACACAAAAAATTAATTGAGCATATTACATACTGTTTCTTTTGCCAACTGTCAAAAGTAAACAATAAGAAAAAACAAACATTGCAGTCTTTAAAGAAAGAGTCAGGTTGATAATTTCCTAATATAACAAGCAGTTGTTACATACAGAATCTTGTTTCAAGTTTGCTTCTGCTTTGCTGCTGTAGAAATCCCAGAAAAATCCCATTATCGCTGTTGGCTAGGCAAAATAAATGAGCTCTTTTCTCAAATGTCTCACATCTTAGCTCCAAAACTAAGATTATCTTGAAATGTTTTAATTTTTAAGTCAACTTTGAGTTCAAGAGCTTGTTCAAAGAAATATCAAGGAGCATCAAACTGAATCCAAAATTAAAAAGGCTATTCCAGCATACTTTGTACAATGTGTGCTGATTTGTTAAACCAGTTCTCCCCAGCAAGACAAATACCAACTCTCCTGAAAAGCTTCTCACAAAATTCTAAAATGTAATCTATTGTGGTAAAAATAACTAAAGCCACCAGTAAGCTTTACTGCTTTGGTTCCAGTGCAGAAGTCTTATATTTTTAATATTTACACATCATTATCTTTCACAGCTTCCTGGTTATACATTCTCAGTGGCAAGAGAATCTATGTGAAGTCAATCAATAAAAGTACAGCTACAGAACAGGTCTGCTGATATGTAAATTCAATGAAGGAATTAACTGGTGCTAAAGCAAACCAAGATACTCAGTCTAAGAATAGAGCCCACAAAATTGGTTTAGATCTATTTAAATTGCCTTATAAAAAAACAAAATCCCAAACCCTCTCTTCTGCTCTAGGATATATTTTGCATGTCAAGTATGCTACAAGCCCCAAAAAACATAAAATATGCACACATATGTTAACAAGGCAAGCTGAATTAAGGCTAAAATGAGAAAGCATTGCTTCAGGAAATCAAAACCTTTCATTCAATTTACTTGATGAGATGTTTGAGTTTATTGAAGCTAGAAGGTCTTCTATAAAACCGTTTCATAGGGTAGCTTCCAAGGGGTGCCCAGACCCTCTAATAGTTCCTCAGCACAAGTGTTATATAGGATCTTGACTGCTAAACTGAAGTGAGCTGCTGGAATTTGGCAACCCTGGCACAATGTTATTACGAATTTTAAAGCATAACTAACCTACTGAATCATTTAGTTCTTGGCTGTTCATCTATTCACTAACATCTGTGCTGTGAAAACATGCATATATCTTTAAACATTGCTTGCAGTATAGCCTAAAGATGCCTAAACTTCTAAATCTGACAGGGAGTCAAGATACCTGGAACTCAACCCAGACAGACCACGGAGATGTTGGTGTTGTCCCACAAAATAGTGTTTTCACATTTTACTTTTTATTATTTAAGATTCAAACCAAACTTGTTAACAATATTAAGTTCTTGTGATGATTCCCTTTAAACATTAGAATTCAGGATTTTTTCACAGTTCTTACTCTTTTGCTTACTGATGTAAATCATTCTTGCAGAGACATTCTGTCTCTATTTATATTCCTTGGATGTAAGTAATTAATGCAGTAGAACAATGTTCTATGAAATAAGTGACAAGGCATTGAGAAGCACCTGATTTTAGAAGTCAAATGGACCATTTATAATGTCCATAAATGCATATATATGGAGGCACTACCAAGCAAAACTTCAGTGACTTAAGCTGCAGGAGAGTTTTCACATGAATGAACCATTCAGTTCTTGGTGGTCATAACTGAGGATATACTCCTTCTATACAATATAAAGCCTGACATTAGTTTTTTGTATTGTACAGTAGATTATATTTGAAACATCTGTAACGGTGTCTGACAAAGTCAGTCTGCATTCCCCTACATGCAGCTGGTCATTGTCCCATCCCCTTCACCCCCCATCACGTGCATTAGTAACAAGTTGTTTCTGCGTTTAAGGTATTAAATAAAAGCTAATAACTACAGAGGGGCATTTCCCATTTCTTGTTTTGCTTGTGTAGTTTCTTTGTTCCTTGTATGGCACCAGTAGAATCCTAGAATCATAGAATGGTTTGGGTTGGAAAGGACCTTAAGATCCATCTAGTTCCAACCCCTCTGCCATGAGCAGGGACACCTCGCCCTAAACCATGTTGCCCAAGGCTCTGTCCGACCTGGCCTTGAACACTGCCAGGGCTGAAGCATTCACAACTTCCTTGGGCAACCCAAACACTAATAAGATATTTTCATGTTGTGACTAGCCATCTACCAAAGTCCTAATATAATTTCAATGAGAAACTCGATCTCAACCTATCAGTAAATCAGACCTCTCAGTAAATCAGACAGCCAGAGACACA
>NW_009930419.1:0-8002 GCF_000696875.1 Nestor notabilis | reverse complement strand
ACCTTATGTTTGTCAGTTTTATTGAAGGCGTTTCAAACATTTTCATTATCACACATTTCAGAAAACACATTAAAACAAAGGGTTTCAATCCAGCTGGTTCATAGATTTGTCTATATATAGTTTATGAAAATATTTACAAGTGCAGCAACATCTCATTTCATTCTTAGTTCTGGCTAATGAGAGTGAGCTGAAAATTCATCAGTAAGCAAAGTTCTTAAATGTTGAAGAAAATATATATTATATATATACATATACAGGAAGAATTAACTCAGAAAGAATGATTAGTAATACAAACCAACCCTTGGCTCATTGAGTGAAAAAGAAATCATCATGCAAACCATCAGCAAGCAAAGGTCAGAGGTCGTTAGAGGCTCAGAAAAGGGGTTTCCCACATTGTCCCTGCAGCAGAGTCACAGTTTCCAATGATCACTTTTGTGACTATGCAACTGGGCTCATATTACTAGCTGCAACATCACAAAAATGACACTGGCAACCGCTAATTAGCTGGCAAAATAAGAATTTGTCCATTTTTAAAGTGAGCAGTGTTAGTAAATGCCATTGCACACAGCAAGAAGTGATAGCATAATAGATATATATTTTAAGCAAAGCCCTCACATGTGATGCTAATTATCTTTTAGCTTAGCAGTCCCTCTTTAAAGTGTAAATGTGCTCCCTCTGGGCTCAAGAAATATTTAATGACACATATCAGTGCATGACTAACAAGCTAGTCCAGAGCAATAATGATTGGTCTATTGTTCAAAATGAAATTAGGACTCCAGAAGCATTTAAAACTGACCAGTGGTTTCTGCAGTAGCCTCACCTCTCAGGGACTGTCTTGTGCACAGATTTTAAAAATATATAGAATAATCTCTTTATCTCTTTTTTTTTTTTCAATTTGTACCTACATTATGAAAGTATGATAGATTGTTCTGCAAAGTTTAATGTATCTGCTAGATGCGAAATCATCTAAAACACTGTCTGATACATAGTAAGAGAAACGTAAGCTTTCAGTTTTCAAAGAGACTTGTAAAATTTACTTCAATAAAAATTTTAAGGTCTATATTTCCACAGACTCTGGGCAAGGTAATTTTGGGAATCCAATTTTTCTTGGTGATGAATTATAAAAAATAGAGGGTTGGTTATGTATATGCTTGATTTCATATATGTATGTGAATATATAAATATACACACATATCCATATATATATACAAACACACTGAATGCACATAAAAACATAGATAAGATTAAAAGAAATGAGAGCAGCCCCTTCCTCGCACTACCTTACTATGAGTGCGGTAGCGCTGTCAGACATTTACTGTGGGGCCTTTATGACTCAGCTGTTGTAATTCAGCGGAGTTTGTACTTTGAATAGGAAGCTTCAGGTGCAAAACATGGGTTGTACAAATGAATTCCAAATACATT
This sequence comes from Nestor notabilis, assembly GCF_000696875.1. Lineage (NCBI taxonomy): Eukaryota > Metazoa > Chordata > Aves > Psittaciformes > Psittacidae > Nestor > Nestor notabilis. The sequence continues at coordinate 6,580 of NW_009930419.1, read as the reverse complement.
ATCTTAGCAATAGTGCATTAGGTTTTTTGTCATTAAAAAAAAAAAAATCAGCAACATCAGATGACCAAGAAAACTGAGATTCATAAACCAGCTATTGTGCATGCCAAAATTCCTTTTCAGGCGGAATTTTACTATGCATTCAGTATTATGAGTTCATTGTACAAAATCTGCACGTAGCAAGTGATTACAGTACCCTACACTGGACTGTGAATACATATGAAATGAACACTCAGAATTCAATTAAATCTTAACAGGTTCATTCCCAAACTGGCTTTAAATACAAAGAATGGCAGCTCCACTGCTTTTCTCATCTAGTTATCGTTTTTCTTTTTCAAAGAAGCATTGCACAACACTTCTTCAACATGGCTATTTAACCTTTACACAATGTCACTCTAAGAAGTACTTTCTTGGAGATGCGAACTGTGACTTTCTGGAGATCTAATTCTGCAGTTCATGCAGGGACCTCAATTCTTACTGAAGCAACTCAGAGTCAAGGTGTGCCAAACTTTGGACGTCCTGGCTGTACAGGCTCATTTATAGTCTAGTTAGAATTCCTAGCAGATTTCCCACTAACTTGAGAAAGAGCAAAATCAGATGCTGTGTTGGCTCCGTGCTGCAGCCTCACACAGCTTAATGGAACCAGTTCAGATTTTTCTCTACAGAAATTCACAACAGGCAACCTCCTCGGTACCAAAGCAAAGGGAAATCAACCTATAAAAATCACAGTAAAGTTTGAACCCAGAGAAGAAAACCTTGAAAATTCAATTGCAATTTCAACTGCATCCTATGGCTGTGCTTCATTCCTTCACAATTTCTTTTGTTTTGCTACTGTGTAGCATAGCTTCATACTCTTACCTAGCCATAGCTCCTAGTGACGCAGTACAGCTGTATTCTGTTACTTGAACTGCACCACATGAGATGATTCTCTGCTTTGAAAAGCCTTGCAATATCTATGAGAATAGTGATGGATGAAGGGTGGCATTTAGTCCTAAATTTTTAAGGGTAAAATTTTGCCAACAGACAACTGTACAACCAGCTCCCTTTGGATATACGCCAGCTTCTCCCCCTCAGGTGCACAAGCGCAAATCTGACTGGCATCAGTCAGAGCTCCTAGTACATATTGAAAGAAGTTTGGACCTTTTGAGCACTGAGCCCCTTCTAATCACTTTTGGGGGTTGTAGGTAATATTGTAGTACAGAGAGGAAAACATGCTATCCCATAGGCTGCTTGTGGATTGAGAACTAACTCCCCAAACCTCCCAGAGATTCATTAGTCTTAAGCGCATCGCTGTGGATTAGCTGATACACGCTAACACCTACACATGACGCACTGGGCACAGCTTGCAATCAAATGAAGATTATTTCAGACCAGCATTTATCACTCATGGCTTTAATTTTCAAATTAAAATTTAGATAGACACAGCAAACGTTAGAGAAGGTGGCAAGGACTTTCACAGGTTTTGCCTTTGCATATTTGTATTTTAAAGCCACATTGACTTTCTTGAAAATTCCAAAGGGTACGCTTTGTCAACATTTTCAATTGCTTTCTCAAATTTCCACCTTCTTGCAGCCAAAGAAGGTCTACAGACCTCACTGTTTGATCCTTATGAGCAAACGCTCTCATGGGGATGCTGTTATTGCCATATGACTCCATTGTGATGTTTTTTTTTTCAAGCACGCTCATACTACATAATTTATTTGTGAGATTCCTACAATAAGGATCTTAGGGGAGCCACATGAAAAGCCTGGAAGTTGCAGAATGGATAAATACTTGGAAAACAGAGAAATACAGAAGCACTGAAGAGCTGTACAAAGGGAGGAGAGGTATCTATCTCTAAATGGGAGATGAGTATGTCCTAAAACCAGGCAACATCTATGTGTGAAACAACATTACACATCAACCTACTGCAGATTTTTGTGTTAGTCTAGCATTGTGGCATCACAGGCTGAGGACCCCCTTTTCAAACCAGAAATATTTAAAGGACAAGTAAAAGGACTAGCTTAGTTCCTCAGATCTGTATGGTTCTAAATTGTCATACTTTGTGCTTTACCTGCGGAAATCCAGAAGTGATCTTGTAGAAGCAGGAACCCTCTGATCGTTCCAGCTGAGGAAGTGGAACTGTGTCACTGTGCGTGTCTCGTTTGTCTGCAGGTTCTTCAGGTAGAAGCTCCTCACGAGGAAATCCTCGCACCAGATGTGCTCAGAGACAAGGTTTACCTACACCCCCCAGGAAGGAACAAACGGAGATCAGCAATTTCAGTTGCAAGCCAAATCTTCAGGATTGCAGGTGTAAGATGTCTGAAATGAAGGAATTGCATGAAAGTTTTACTTTTATCAGGAAATTGGCCAGTGCTGGGAAAATATTTTTGATTTAGCAGTCAATGTAGTTGTCAGGAAGGGTTTAGCTGCCACTGCTATTCTATTGAAAACATAAGAAAAATTCTTGACAGTCTTAACGCAAAAGGAAAACTCACTAAATTGAAACTTCATATTTTTATGTGAATACAAAAGATGCTTCCTGAAAATATGTTAGACTCCAGTTGCTTTCTACTCAGAAATGTCCAGAATGCACTGCCCAGGCCACTCTCAGAGGTCTTAAAAATCTGCACTGAATTCACATGGGGAGTGAAAAGCGAGTTTCTTCTGCTATGTAGAAAAATAAGCACTAAAAAATGCAGGTTATTTGCAGAGCTCATCTTTTCGGAAAACAAGTTTGTGAACATTTTTGTATAAATAACAGTATTTCTTCACATTTGCCTATTCTTCATATTTGGCATTGTGGTATTATTTTCCTCCTCTACTCAGCTGGACAACTGGAAAAATCTGACAGCCATTGTCAATGTTACACTGCAACAAAATTGGTGATACGATATTTTGGGCTAGACATGTAAAGCAGAAAATAAAAATATATAATTTTTTTGTTGTGACTAAAGCAAGAGGTAAAAATAGATAGCATTAATTACTAAAGCTGTACAGAGGCTTCTCTACAGAGATATACACATGGCTTTCCTAAGGCAAAATTCACTAGTTCTAAAAATACTATTTTCCTATAAAATATAAATACATGCTTTCATATTTCAGCTACTTGCAAAACCATTTGAAAAACCAAATTATTGTCCTTTTTTTCATTGTTAATACTTTGCTCACAATTTACTGCATTTTATTCAGCTATTAAAACTGCACTTGTGTTTTCTGCAAATCTAAAACTACTTGAAGGCACACAAAGTGTATTTAAGAGCCCTCAGCTCAACCTCCAGGTTAGGTCGGCTTAAACACCATTTTGCCCCACATGAAATCAATGAAATCAACCCATACACTTACTGTCACGTTTACAACCAGATATTCTGTTTAGGTACCTCATAGATGTGGTAGAGGTTTGACCCTTCGTCTGGCCAATAGTGGTAGCACTGTTTGACTCCGTTTTCCACAAGGGGTGTCAGCATGACAATAACGACACAGCCGTTCTCCCAGACCATCTGCAGACAAAGAAAGACACCGTGGCCACATTGTGACTGCCTAATTACTGCGTGACATGTATAATTACTGCACTCAGACACACAATCAAAATTTATTCCATTCACAGGAAATTTATTTCATTTTCATTAGACACTTTTACTCTGCAGCTGCTTTCAAATCCCTGAATAAACTGGCACCATATTTTGCAGGAGTCCATGAAATATTAAAGAATTTCCCATGATTTCAGTTAGGGTCTTCCACAAAACCTCTCCTTGCTCCTGGTACGGCGTTCAGCTGTTTTTCTGTTGAACTTTTAGATCCATTTTTTAATGCCGAATGATGCTTGCAGGACACACTGTTATTTGGAACTTGATATTTAATACTAAATTATCACAGACCTACTAAAGTCACATGTGCTCAAACCTGTTTGTGTCCTCAACCCTGTGTCTTTCTGCAGTTTGCCACGTAGCAAAAGCTACTGAAGTAAGGCATTGCTGTAACAGTCATAAAAGTTGGGTCTGAGCAACAGTAATGAGGAAAAGGCAGGAAAAACCCAAACCAACTCTGTTCTTCCAGAAACATTTCAGTCATCCCTCCAGACACACATTTATAAAAGATTTGTTGCAAATGGGCATTACTTTCTCTTTCTTCTTCCTTCTTTTTTCTTTCTTTTATTCCTTTTTTCCTTTAAAAAAAATCTTCCTTTTTTCCTTTTCCTTTCTCTTTTTTCCCTTTTCCTTTTTCTATTTTCCTTTTTGTCATTTTGCTTGTTATCTTTCTCTTTTATCTTTCCATATTCTTTTTGTTCTCTCCCCTCTTCTCTTTTCTAGCTCTTTTTTCCCCATTTACTTTCCCTTTTTTTGTTTCCATTGTTTTCTGGAGGTAGAAGGAAAGTCCAACTCCTGCTGCAGACGGTGCACTCAGTGCACAGGTACAGCAGGAACAGAGGAAAACAGTATTTTTTCACTACCAGCATGATCGCTTAATTTAGACCAGGCACAGAGTAGGATACAGGAAGCCAGCACATCCTCAACTAATGCATTTGTGGATATCTTCCACAAACAGCAAACAAGCAAAGATGCTCCGGTCTGGCGTATCTCTGTTCCAAACACAGCCCATGGCTGAACAAAAAGGCTCCTATGAATTAATACCAAGCAGCATAATCACCAAAACTGTTATTATTATGCTGTACATTGATGTTATATTTGCATACAACTTTCATTGTCTTTTTGCTAGCATATAAAATTACTGAATGAAGAGCAAACTGCTCTTTTTGTGAAGGGTTATGTTTATTTCACAGAAATATTTATAAGCAACTGTATTGACATGTAAATTTTGTAAACAAAAAAGGCCTTTGTCTAAACTGTGCAAAGATGAGACGATACATTCAATTCAAGGATTATTTTTTTTTTAATTACATATCAAATAAAAAGGTTTCCCATTCATGGATAATGATGTTGTCTTCTCTTAAGAATAGCTTGCATGTAGAAAAACAAATTACATTTTTCTTCCTTTTTTTTTCATTTTGCAACATAATTAAAACAACTTTTAAAACCGGCTTAGAATTACTTAGAGAAATGAATCTAGGGTTTGCAGAGAACAGGGTTATTTATCAATTTGAACAGAAGTGGGGGAAAAAATTACAGTTGAATGCAAGGAATAAAAATAATCTTCCTTACCTTCTTTATTTTTTTCCCTTAAAAAGATTTTTAAATATAAAAAATGTCTGCAATCCACTTACCCTCCTGTTAGAAACTCATAATGCCACAAAACCAGCTAAAATACTTTAAATTGATGGATAATTTATTTTACAGACAGATGTAGATTTATCATTTATATCTTTTCTGTACTGCATTTGTTTTAGGCCGCAGCTGGGAACCTTCTTTGTATGTAAGGAAGGTGATACAGATCTCATTCATTCCAACATAGTTTCACCTTTTCTAGTCAGCAATCAGACTAAGATAAGAATTCAAAACATGCATCTTCCTTTAAAACTAGCCCCACTAAATCAGTACTTTCATCACATAACGATTTAATGTGCCTCTAGAAGGTATAGAAGCTCATTGAAGCCATTACGAAAATGAGGAGAAACACAGTTTTTATGAGTGTAATAAAAATACAATGATCTAGACCATAAACTAATCATCTACCACTCTGCTTGTGCCACCCAAGTGTAACATTATAAAAGCCCACTCATTTAGAGAGGAATCCTTACAGTTTGGCAACCCTGTTCATTGGTTCAAAGATATAGCATTTCATTACAGAGGGGCTGTCTGCATCTCTGAAGATTTCATTAAGCATAAATCCAAATGAAAGTTAATTTAAACAAACAATTTCAAAGTTACTCTAGGGTATAATATTTCTTTTAGGTCATTGTGTGAAAATGTAGAAGTCAAATCTACTAAATCAAGAAGGCAATACAATCTAGTGCCACCATCCCTGTTACAAGCAATTGTCACTGCATCTCCCGTGCTTACTATTGGGACGGGATTTTCACTAAGACTCACACAGCCTGTGACTGGAGGACTACAGCATTTTCTTTGTTTTCTTGATAACTTAAATATTAGACCATCAGGCTGTTACGCCGATTTCTTTCCAAGTAAAGCAGAAGCGGGATGAATGAAAGGCAGTTCATGGAGTTTTATACTGTTGCCTGTTCACCACCCCATCTTTAACTTGGTGATGGGTTTTTCAAAAGCTCTCCCAACACTTAACACATTGTTGTGTGCAACGTCCAGACATGGCTGTGTATTAGAAAGTGGCCCTGAGGAGTGTGTCATTGCAACAAAGGAACAGGTAGCACAGACCTGCTTTACACAATCCCAATATGGTCTTTGGAGAAGCACATCTGGATACTGAAGAGACATTTCAGCTAGGCTTGGAGAATAAAGGAGGAGGCTCAGTTGCAAATTCACAGTAATTCACGTAATTCTGAACTTTGTATGCTTGCACAATAGAAAGTAAGTCAATGCATGTGATATCAGAATAAGGAGAACATCAGGTCCTTAGGGCAGAGGTTTTTCTTTTCAGGTAGAGCCCAGAAAAATTATACCTTATTTGCCTAAGTGTCTACGAAAAGTAAATATATTTTTATATATATTATATAATATACACATATATATTT
>NW_009930418.1:11094-12278 GCF_000696875.1 Nestor notabilis | reverse complement strand
TCCATTTTGTGAGCGCCTGGTGAGGCCGCGTGTGTGCTTTAGCCCGAATGTAGCTTGTGCCTTGTGTTAAAGTATTGGTTTAGGGTGTTGTAAGTGCGGGAAGAGAAGGGGCAACCTTCAAGGGAAAATCTATTTGGTAATAAAAGCAGGAGGGACCGGAGTTCCCTCATGCACTGCTCGGCGGCTCCTCGTCCCGCTCAGCCTCAGCAGCCGCTTGGCCCTTGCCGGGTGCGGGTGTTGGATCTGTGTAGTGTTTAGCTGGCAGAACAGGTTTTCATGTTAGGTATCTAACACACACAGCGCTACTTTGAGCTGATGCTGTTCGCTGCCCTTCACTGTTAGCACTGAAGTTCCCAGTTTTCCCGAGGGGTTGCAAAACCTCCCAGGCCCCCATCAGGCTGGTGAAGAAGGAAACTATCATGACATTCTCTTGTAGTCCCACCGAATGCATCCAGATGTTGCACAAACTCAAATCCACTGGGAAGTTTCCCCTTCCTTAAGAGCCGGACTGTTATTTTTCCCAAAATATAGTTCTACTGAATACACCCCAACTTCTGCCAGTTCTTTAGCATTAACATAAATTTGATCACAGTTCCCATGAACTAATTCCTCATGTCCCAGAATTTTGGAGGCTGAAAACCTCTTCTTGTTGTTGTGCCTTTTGGCTACAAGGGAAGGCTGAGAAAAGGGAGATTTTCTGCCCGAGAAGAAGAAAAACCAGATTCAAAGTCTGTTGTCCATATCCATGGACAGCGAAGATCAGCATGAGCATAACGCAGAGCTGCTGTGCATGAGGAGGAGGACAGAGCTAGAGAAACAGGAAAGCAAGCAAGAAAATATTGCACATGATACATGAAAAGAAACTTAGGGAGCCAGATTGAACAAAGAGGTGTGGATGGGTTTATCTTCAAAGGAGAAGCTAGATGATCCTCATGTTAGCAAATCTGGGATCCTAAACATCAAGTACACCTCAAACTGTAAAACCTTAGAATAAATACAGGAGTTCTGGGCGCTCAATACTGTTGCTGGCAAAGAGCTGTAAGTCCCTCTTGTATATATTTAGCAGTTGACCCATGTAAATACTATAGAATCAGACTGGGTTGGGTTGGAAGGGACCTTAAAGCTCCTCCAGTTCCAACCCCTGCCACGGGCAGGGACACCTTCCTCTAGAGCAGGGTGGTCCC
>NW_009930418.1:5457-11063 GCF_000696875.1 Nestor notabilis | reverse complement strand
TCCAACCTGGCCTTGAACCCTGCCAGGGATGGGGCAGCCACAGCTTCTCTGGGCACCCTGTGCCAGCGCCTCAGCACCCTCCCAGGGAAGAGCTTCTGCCTCAGAGCTCATCTCAATCTCCCCTCTGGCAGGTTAAAGCCGTTCCCCTTGGCCTGTTCCAAAATATGCAGTTGATATGAAAGCCTTGTCCTGGCTTCTGCTGTAGACAACAGTGCCCATCCCACCTGGCTCGGGCATCTTCTCTGGTAAGACAGCACTAAGTTCTCCTTCACCTCTGTCTCCTACAGAGAGCTGGGGGCAGGGATTTCCACACCATGCCTGTGAAGCTGTGGGTATCAATGGGATAACGGGAGTTATGAATGATAACGGGTATGAAAGTAAGCCCGGGGATCACTACATGTGCCCTGTCTGTAGGCATTTACACACACACCCTCTTTGAAGGTCTCTGTAATCAGATCGTTATCAGGGACATCTGATAATACGACACACAGCTTGGGGCAAAACTTTGCTTTCTGATTGAATTCAAGGGTTGGGGGTTTTTAACGTGAATGAGCCGAAAAGGAAGCAGAAAGAAGAGACTACAAATCCCAGAGTGCTGTGGCCTCTTTTTCTGAGCGGGGAGGTCAGGTCCTGCCCCATCTGCGTGCTCGGGGCACAGAGCTGCAGCAAGGACAGCCCAGGAGCCCCTGGAGCCGCCTCCTTCCTCATTGTTTTCATCCGCATCTTTGGATTTGAAGTACGGGGCGTTTTTTGAATTTTGGCGCCTGTCTGCAAACTGGAAACCAACTGCTCCTGGATCAGCTCCAGCTCCAGCTCCAGCCCCAGCCCCTGGCCGGCGCTGCCTGTGTGCGAGCCGCATCGTTTCGAACCTCTCTGCCTTCCCCTTAGCAAAGCAAAGCAAAGCATGACAACAAAAATCTGTGTGTGAGCACGAAGCCCTGCGCTTAGAATGAGCTACTTCTCGCTCAACAAGCAGTTTCCAACCTCAGCAAATCCGGGGAAGATCAGTTTTAAACTTCAGTAATGTTAAGCCAGAAGAAAGAAATACTGTAGGAATGCTGCAAGCCTCGGTATCAGTATTTTGGGGTTAGCTCATTTCTTATGATTTGACATGATACTCCATGCGTCTGTTATATTTTGGAAATCCTTTTAAACCTTTTGCCTCATTTTGATTGCTAGTGTAACCCAGACATAAATCCCTTTTGTTCATGAAGTTCACCCCAAACCCCCATTATTTCGTCTGACAGATTTTTTAGATAATGGCTTGGAAAGTTGGAATGGTTCAAGGGTTTGTTGTTTTGGGGGGTTTGGGTTGTTTTGTGGTTTGTCTTTTTTTGCCTTCTAATGTTAGCACGTTTTTTAACTCGTGCTGGTATCAACTGTGTTGCAGTAAACTCTGTTTTTCTAAATACACTTCCTGAAATATGCCTCAATAGTATCAATACCTGATGCATTCTGTATTTTTTTAGGAGGTCCCTTTCTCTAGCAGCAACCAGAACACTTGCACGCTTTCATCCCTGGCACCCATTTATCTCCCTTCCTTGTTAATGTTTTTGTTCACTTTTCCTGTGTCCAGTGAAAAGAACAGTTTGGGAAGGAGGGGGGGTGGGGAGAGGAAAGCATCAAGGGGAGGAGGGGAAGTGCAAAAGCTGAGAGCCCACTGGACAACTGTGTTACAGGGAGCACAATGCCTGCTTTAGTCCTGGAATTAGCATCTGTTCAAATGTTCGTCCTCTGGGATCACTCTGATGATATAGGTTAGTGTTGAACAAGAGTCTGTGTGGTCATTTGCTTCTCAGGATTTAGCAGTTAGGTTTTCATTAAGGACCTTGAGAGCTCAGCGCTACTCAAAACAATTTTATAATAAACTCCTCTCTGCTTTCAGAAGCCCAAGACAAGGGGCATGGCTTTAACCTGCCAGAGGGGAGATTGAGGTGAGCTCTGAGGCAGAAGCTCTTCCCTGGGAGGGTGCTGAGGCGCTGGCACAGGGTGCCCAGAGAAGCTGTGGCTGCCCCATCCCTGGCAGGGTTCAAGGCCAGGTTTTTTTTGCAACCTGCTCTAGTGGAAGGTGTCTCTGCCCGTGGCAGGGGTTGGAACTGGAGGAGCTTTAAGGTCCGTTCCAGAACAACCCAATCTGGGATTCTGTGACCCAGTTATTTCGTGTTTAACAAAGGGACAATCTAGGGATGTCTCAGCCTTACCTGACTGGAGTGGCAATCCCTGGGGCTACGTCCCCTGGGCTTTTCAGATTGGGAACCTGTCTGGAGCATACCAAGGCTCCTGCCTCACCCATTTCACCAGGTTTACTCTTTGTAGAAAGCGGAGCACAGGAGAATGCTTGTGCATGCACAGGTTCCACCCTGATACAAAGTCAGGAACTTGGCAGTGCCCTGGCTCTGTATTGGAGCTCTAGCTCAAAGGTACTCGCAACACATCAACATATATTTGAGATATCAGAGAACACAGACAGTGGGAGTGCTCCTCCCATCAGATAAATTAATAATTACTTACAGTATGTAATAAAATCAAAGGAGAAGCTCACACACCCTTTGATGCAGAGCATCTTCTCAGTGGTTGACCAGTTTCCTGTATACAGTTGGGTGTAACGAGTTTTCTGATGCTGTCTGGGATTTCATAATGACTCTGACATTTTCAGAGATCTGGGGTTTAGGATTTCCACTACTATTTCTTACCTCAACTGCTGTAGTTTCTCAGCAGCTGCTGCCATCCGCTCCCCTTTCTCATCCTACACTTAATGATTTGTATGTCTTTACTAGCAGGATTATTTCTGTCTTCCCTGTAGTTGCCAGACTTCCCCTCTGCCTCGTGTTCCTTTTCTCACTGAACAACCAAAGTTTAATCAATTGTCTCAGATATTTTCAGTTACTTCAGGAACTGGCAAGGATTGAACAGTCAGCACAGAACATCTTCCTATCAGTCCAAATTCAATCCAGCCTCAGCATTAGTGCTTAAAAAATTGCTAGCAATGACTGAAAGTCTGGAAGAAGCACTCATCCCTTGCCACTGATTTCTGCTCCAGAATTTCATCTTTCATTGAATAAAATTGCAGCCAGCAGCATCAGGACAGAAAGCACCAAAGCAAGTAGAGAAAATGAATAGTATGCCATGTGTCACGGATGAGATCTTCCTTATCTGCTGTGAGAAAGTTTGCTCAGAGATACCTACAAAAGAGCAGAGGAACACCGTGCACAGTTGTGGATTAAAGCGGACGGACAGCAGACTGTATGCAGAACAAGGATTTTTTTCAAGACAAAACATCACGCTGTAATGTGTAGAGAGCAGATTTATCTCTAATTCCAGGCATATAATGTTTGGCAAGAGCCTTGAATGATAATATTGTTCTGCTACAGTATTTCCCTCCTTATTGAGGCAGAATTAAACCTGTATTACACTGGGGGAAACGTTAATTGAGTTTGTGGAGATGAATTCGGGTCTGGGCTTGGGATGTTTGCTCCTTTGTGGCAGGAGGGCAAGTGATGTTCATGGTCAGGAGGGCCTGGGTGGCCTTTTAGACTCTTGTGCTGGAACCAGACCTTGGTCTTATGTGACCAGAAAGAAATGAGACTCTCATTGAAAACCCCTCCAATATTCCCCTCCCCTTTCCCCCCATGTAGGAAGAAGCTGGGGGGCTTGGTGGTGTGTGTCAGTGCTCAGGGCCCCTCAACTTTCCACAATTCCACTTTGAATCTTTTCCACGTAGTGATTTTCTTATAATACCACAAGCTAATAAGAGCCAGGGCTATAACACATGAGCAGTGGAGAGGTTTTCAACAGTAGAGCTCCTTCACAGCCTGTGAAGCGCACCACCTTCACACCAGGCAAAGGCACTGCTGTAGTGTGTGATACACCACAGCCTTTAGTGCAGCATTAGCTACAGAGTTCTTCCCCTCACTGAGTCCCCATAGCGAAGGAATTCTTTCAAAGTAATAGGAAGACAGATTTTTTTGGCAGTAAAATACTGTGAAAACATCACTGAAAACAGATAAGGTGTCCCGGTAAGAACAGTATCACCACTACCTTCTAGTCAGGCTGCCAGCAGCCCTGGAATCTGTGGAGATGGAGCCAGGGACATTTGTGTGCATCACCAGCTGCTATTTATACAGGTACAGAGCAAAATTAATCTAAGATCATAGGATCATAGAATCCCAGCCTGGTTTGTGTTGGAAGGGACCTCCAGCTCCAACCCCCTGCCACGGGCAGGGACACCTTCCACTAGAGCAGGTTGCTCCAAGCCCCTGTGTCCAATGTGGGACACTGCCAGGGATGGGGCAGCCACAGTGTCCCTGGAAAGGCGTTATTCATACCACCTTTAATGAAATATTGGGCAAATAATCTCTGATGTTATGAGTTCTGACTTTCACATACAGAGCTGAATTTCATTCTACTTATACTGTTGGGGATCCAAAGATAAAAGACTCCTATGCAGCCAACCAGGAGAGCTCCATGGAGTTCATGTTCCCTCTTACCACATGTAATCCCCTAATCTTTTAGTCATTTGGCAGTTTGGAGAGTGGAGGAGGGTGGGGACTGGCTCTGAAACGCAGCTCCTCTGAGCTATATCAGCCAGGAAGAATCCCAGCTCTGCTCTGCTCATCTCTTGGATCCCTGCTGCTGCAGTGGGAGGACAGCATGCAGCGCTCTTCCTCCGCACTGGTATTACATAGAACCTGGCTCTGGTCTCCAGCCAATGCAAACAAACCCCGTGTGGCTTTTTCAAAACAACCATTTGGCGCCTAATTTTCAGACCCACAGACCAACTGCAGTTGGCTCCGAGCCCATCACCATAGAGCTGTTGACATATTTTGCTCCAGCAGCTGCAGTAACCTGCTCTGTAACCTCCTGTCTCGCTCAGCCTCTGTCTCGGTCTCACTGCAGATGGGTTAAGATTCTAATTTCATTCTCCCAGTGCATTCAGAGCTCAGCTTACAGCAAAGGTGAAAGCAGAAACCTTTGGTCCCTCTTTGAAAAATAATTAGCCCATCACATTATATCATGAGGAATGCATCTGGAAGTGTTGAGATTCCTTAAGAGACAGCTTCCATCAAAGGCAGAGTTTACAAAGTAAAATGTACAGAAGAGGGGAGAGGACAGTCTATGGAGATAAAGAGGTACGTGCGTGGAATCTGTCTCTCCTGTGAGTATTACATAATTAACAAAGGAGATGGGATGGAAGGAATGTTTTCTGTCATTCCAAAGGGTGCTCCACCCAAGATCTCAGAGTATTTTACAAAAGATCATTTATCAATCTTTATAATGATTTTGCAACAAAATTAAGATGACCATGAAGATCACTCAGCGAATGTCAATATGTCCTGGGTTTGTTCAGCCTGGGGAAGAGAAGGCTCCTTAAAGGGAGACCTCAGAGCAGCTCCAGTGCCTAAAGGGGCTCCAGGAAACGTGGAGAGGGGCTTTGGACAAGGGCCTGGAGGGACAGGACAAGGGGAATGGCTTTAACCTGCCAAAGGGGAGATTGAGATGAGCTCTGAGGCAGAAGCTCTTCCCTGGGAGGGTGCTGAGGCGCTGGCACAGGGTGCCCAGAGAAGCTGTGGCTGGCTCCTCCCTCGGCCGCGTCAAACACACGTTTG
>NW_009930418.1:0-5323 GCF_000696875.1 Nestor notabilis | reverse complement strand
GGGGAACACCACATGCATTGCTGACATTGTGTAGATGAACTGCCACTTGCAGGGGTCACCATGCTGATGGCTGGAATTGTGCATCCGCTTTCCCTGTATTGTGCTGGTCTGCAGTGGTCTGGGAGGCTCTGATCTGTGCAAGCCTGTTGCATGCTTGTTGCAGAATAGAAATCACCATTCACTCTTCCCCTCCTGCTGAGCAAATACATTGTGATGAGATGTCACCAGTGGTTCTGGTTCAGTGGACACCCACCCAGTTTCCCAGTGGCAGGGGCTAGGTCTGCAGGACTGACTTGAGGCCAGAGGGGAGAACACCTCCAGCCTACATCTGCCAAGGATGTGGGAGTCCTTCCAGTGGAGAAACTGGGCTGGAGGTGCCCAGAGCTGCTCAGCGAACCTCAGGACATCTTTGGCTGCATGACCAGAAAGGAGGACTCCCACAAAGAGAAAATCCCGTGTGAAGAATCTGCACTTCGGAGTGAATCAGCCACCTCTGAGCACTGTGGCTGCTCAGCCCTTTGCCTTTGCTCTGTCTTTACACGAATCTCTTGAATTCTTCTGCTTTTTCATTCAAATAGTTTCATCCTCCCCACCCTGCACATTTCTCTTTGGTGTCAACAACAGGCAGCACGTTGGCCACGCCAACCAATTCATGACCAATTTTCCTGTTTGTTCTTGTAAAAAATGCCTTCTTATGTAAAAGAAAACCAACATCTTTCTGCAGGACTCTCCTGTTGGCATGTGCACAAGGGAGGACTCACACCTCCTTGGAAGGTGGATACCCCCATTCCCTTCTTCTCGGGGGAATTGTCCCTGCAATCCTATATCTTCTTCCAAAAGAACCCACTTTGATAAAGACCTCTCCTTTGCTGTTCCCCCATCTTCCTCAACCCTTGCGTCATTTGTGCTGCTTTTCTACACAGGGCACAGTGGTTCACAGCCATCATCCTGTTTACTGGCTGTGACTGCTGCTCACATCTCTTTGTCCATGCTGCAGACTGAGCACCTCATCCCACCTTCCCCTCTGACCTCTTCTTTGACAGCTGAGTCCTCAGCACCCCAAGAGCCTCCCCGCAGGCTCTCATGCTGCAGCCCCTTCTCCTGTGCCCTGTTGCTGCTAGAAATGAGGGCCAGCTCCAAACCTCCATCTGAACCATGATGTCCTCACAGGCTCCACTGAGATGCCAGACTGGGCTTCTGCCTCCCTCTGGGAGCCTCCTCAGGGCTAGGGCACCCAAAACCCCATTGGCATAAAATGACAATTGGGCTGAGCTCATGTGGTGCCCAAAGGGGCAATGCTTCCGTGCTGCCCCTGCCACACCATCCAGCCTTCTCCCCTGTTCCTGCAGTGACACTCAGCTGGTGCACCAAGGGACTGGGGCATGGGCTCATCCCCATGGAATCATCCACACCTCGGTGGCATTCAGCCATTGCAAAGCATTGGATATACTGTAAAAGGCAGCAGTAACACAAACAGTGGTTGCATTTGTCCATAATGGCTAATTCTGAGGGATATCTGAAGGGCTGTGAATGGCCTTTCCCAACTGGTAAGGGTGAAACTTTTCCATCTCCATCAACAGCAGCAAGGAGGAAAGGAAGGTGATGCTGAAAGGTGCACTTGCACAGGGGAGAAGCAGCATGGGATACATCAGTACAGGGGTTGCAGTGGAAAGTGAGGTCCTCCTCTGTGGGATTCCCTACAAGAAGGCAAGAGATTTGCTTCTCAGTGTCAGAAATAAAGGTTGTTTACCCAAGCATCTCCTTTTGACTTGGAAGTGATAAGCAACTCACAGAGAAGGCTAAAGCAGAAGCACCTATAGTTGCAAAATTGCATACAAAATTAAGGCATTCCATTGCATGGCAACAGAAGTGGAGCAGATCAGCCCAGGCTGGAGAACACAAGCATTGTAAGCCCCAGTGCAGGCCCAGGCGGGTTAAATCCTTCCCTTTGGCAGATGGGTGCAGCCTGGACTGGCAGCTGCAGATGGTTCCTCTGCTCAGGTGGAGCAGGCGGTGGGACTGGTCGGGTGGAAGAAGACCATAGCTCAGCAGCAGCTCTGAGGAACAGGCAGGGGCTGTTTCCCAGTGTTTCCTGAAGCAGGTGGACTTGGGGACAGATGCCAGTTGGTGGCAGTGTGGGTGACAGCTCCAGCACTGCGCCTGTGTCATGAAAGAAGCCTTTACATGGAACAGAACATAAGAAATACATGTAGCCTCCCCTGTGTATTGTATAGAATAAATACAGGAGTTCTGGGTGCTCAATACTGTTGTTGGCAAAGAGCCGTAAGTCCCTCTTGTATATATTTAGCAGTTGACCCATGTAAATACTATAGAATCAGACTGGGTTGTGTTGGAAGGGACCTTAAAGCTCCTCCAGTTCCAACCCGCTGCCACGGGCAGGAGCACCTTCCACTAGAGCAGGTTGCTCCAAGCCCTTGTGTCCAACCTGGCCTTGAACACTGCCAGGGATGGGGCAGCCACAGCCTCTCTGGGCACCCTGTGCCAGCGCCTCGGCACCCTCACAGGGAAGAGCTTCTGCCTCAGAGCTCATCTCAATCTCCCTTCTGGCAGGTTCAAGCCATTCCCCTTGTCCTGTCCCTGCAGGCCCTTGTCCAAAGCCCCTCTCCAGGTTTCCTGGAGCCCCTTTAGGCCCTGGAGCTGCTCAAAGGTGTCCCCTTGAGGAGCCTTCTCTTCTCCAGCTGCCCCAGCCCAGCTCTCTAAGCCTGGCTCCAGAGCAGAGCTGCTCCAGCACTCGCAGCAGCTCCGTGGCCTCCTCTGGACCTGCTCCAAACTTCCCTCCCAAGAAACTTAAGCATGGAATGGGCACCTTGGTTTGGGTCTGATCACCCCCTGGACAGCCCTGTTACGCACCACAGACTCCTCCACCTCCAGCATCCCACCAACAGTGGTTGGATGAACCCCTTCCCTCCCTCTCTCCTGCCCCCTCAAAAGAGCACACTGGTGGCAACTACTACCAAGTGCCCAAGCAGTGCCAGGACAGCACCACGTGCCTGTGAGAGGGGCCTTGCTCACAGTCTCGAGTTTGTGTGTGTGACAGACACAGCCCCTTCTTAGCTTCAGAGAGAGATGTTATCGTTTCTGCTGTCCCCACATCCTCTTTTCAGAGATCTGTTCTATCTTGGTGCATGGGGGTATTTCCACCCCTGACTGTGAGGGCCTCAGTTGCAGAAATACTGCGTATGGTGAACCCTGGGCAGGGATTTTTGCTGATTGCTGTAGTGAGTAATTATTTCCTGGTGTAGTGTGAGGCTCCCCCACTTGGGGAGACTCCCTGTGTGAAGCTAGGAAATGGAGCTTTCGAAGCACTGAGCACCCCTCGGAGCAGAATGCAACAGCCCCAAGCCTTGCAGAGGTGAGTGGGGCTTTCCGGTGGTTGGAGTCCAGAAGCCTCCAGTGGGACAGCCAGGATGCATTGGGAAAGGCACTTCCAGAAGAAACTAGTACATTGAGAGCCACAAGGTGTCACCTGGAAGGGAAGGCTTCTGGCAGCCTATGGGAATGGTGCTCAAGTGCTTTTGCACTGGTTGCTATGCGCAGTTTTGTTACTAACATAGGTCAGGAGCTTCTGAACGTAAAGTAGCCTGGATTTCAGCATGGAGATGAGTCTGTCTCCTGCTTGCCTTCCTGGTGCGTGGTCATATCAGCCTGCCTGGGTCTGCTGCCCACAGGGTGACCCATGCTGCTTGCTAGAAGACATCTGCCAGAAGGACATGGATGGACCTTGGCAAGTGCAAACACCTGAGTCTTGCGAGGCCTTGCCCAAGGAAGGGTAAGACAAGAAGGTGGCTACAGCTTCCTAGATGTTCTCCTCACTTCTGGGGAGGTGGTTAACTTCATGGTTGGAATTACTGGGTCAAGGACCTCCACCATTGTGCCAGCTATGGGATTGCATCCTGTGAGAGCATCTTCAATCCAATGTTACACAACAGCTTGTTGGTGGGTATCAGCTTCAAAATGATCCTCTGGGAATCCTGGCTCTCCTAGCAGGAAGGAAGGGAGCTCTGCCTTTCCATGGATGCAAATGGTGGATCTCAGAAAGTGTGTGTGGCTTTTTGGCCATGACAGCATGCAGGGGGCTGGCTGAAAGAGGGGTGCAGTGAAATGTGCAGGTGGAAATGAGTTTGGACCTGATTTGGCTGCCTGCCTTGAAGGTCCTTAACTCTGCAGTGGGCAGGATGAGTTTCAGGTTCAGAAGATAATGGGGTCTAAGGCATCATAATTCAGCTGTGCACCCTGTGCCTGTGTGAGGTGCACCATGGATTGAACCGATTCTGTACTTGGAAAAGAGGAGGGACAATAAGATAAACCTCATCTGTCTTGTGGTGGAGAATGGCTCTTTATAAACCTGGAGCAGATGGGAGAAGGGCAAGGTATTCACATGCTGAACTTTTCCTTCTTCCTCTGGTCTTCAGCCAAGTCCAGCTGAACTCTGGCTTTTCCAATTCTGTCCCTGCATGTCCATGCAGTGCTTGTGTGTGGCTCTTGGGTAGCTCAATGTTGCTCCCATCTTCCATGCTCTTAACTGCATTTAAACTCAATGCAGAACTTGCATGTCCCAGGCGTGAGGAGGCTCCTCCTGCAAGAAAACCAGTGCTTGCGGATGGCTGGACCTTCAGCTGCCCCATCTGATCGTTCTCATTAGTAAAGCTGATATCAGACCTGGGTTGATTTTAGAGGTGCAGATAACAAATTTGGCATTCCTCATTTCTTATTTTGTTGGTTGACTTTCAGAAATGTCCGATTGAAGCAGATTGGGGGGTTTTTGTGTCTGGACAGGCACCTTCACCCTGCACGTCTGTGCGTGATGTGCCCTCTAGTGGAGGAAAGCAGTTGAGCAAGGCTTGTTTCACCGTCTGCGGGATGAATATTCCACCCTCCTTGACTGTGCCTTGAGCTGAGTGACAGAGGCAACAAGACTTTGTGTGCTTGTCAGGACAGCTGGCCTCGTATGGCAGGAACAAGCCCTGCAAAGATGGGATCAACAGCGCATCCGACAGCAAGATGTGGAATTCTATCATTTGTTTTAAAAAAATAAAGGTTTTAAAATTTTCAGTTAAATTCATATTTCCAGTTCAGTATTTTCAACGGTAAGAAATGAAATGGAAATGCCTTTGAAGGCAGAAAACAGTTCATTGGGTTGAATAACTTGTT
Source organism: Nestor notabilis (assembly GCF_000696875.1). Taxonomy (NCBI): domain Eukaryota; kingdom Metazoa; phylum Chordata; class Aves; order Psittaciformes; family Psittacidae; genus Nestor; species Nestor notabilis. The sequence continues at coordinate 151 of NW_009930418.1, read as the reverse complement.
CACCTCGGTTCTTTTGCAGAGGCAAGGATTTGTCCAGGCAAGGGTAATGGAATGGTTTAGGTTGAAGGGACCTTAAAGCTCCTCCAGCTCCAACCCCTGCCCCGGGCAGGGACAGCTTCCACTAGAGCAGGTGGCTCCACGCACCTACGTG
>NW_009930417.1:17766-24773 GCF_000696875.1 Nestor notabilis | reverse complement strand
CCTGCTGCCCAGGCGGTGTGTGCTGTACCCCCGCAGGCGCCGGTTATCGCTGGATGGGCTCCCGCCGTTCCCTGACGGTAGGGCTCCGGGGTGGCCGGGGGCGCACTCGGCCTGTCTCGCCGGGCAGCCCGAGCGGTCGTGTCTCTGGCAGGAACGTTCCCGCCACTCGTTGCTAGGCGTTGGTGAGCAGTCCCTGGAAGATGACGGTCTTTTGCGCCCTTAGCCTGCGGCGTTCGGACATCGTTGCCTAGAGGGGCTATTGCCAGGCGTGAAGGCAGCACTGAGAGCTGGTCGCGCCCCCCGCTACTGGTGCTACAGCGAATGTGCTTTCTGTGTGTGAGTACGCTCCGAGTGGAAAAGCATGATCGCTGTCCGTGCTTCCTCCTTGCAGGTGCTGAGGAGTATTGCAAGTTCCCTGTTCCTCTCAGAATGGCTGTCGGTGACCGTGAGGAGATTCTCAAGTACTATGAGTTACATGAGACAATTGGAACAGGTAGGCTCAATCTGTGAATGCAAACAGATGTGTGTGATCTGTCTAACTGCTTCACTGTTTATCGGAGTGTAGATCAGCTGTTACTGCAGAACCTGTAGGTTATGTTTCAAGGGTGTGCTTTAGGGGGCAGAAGTCTGAAAATAGGCTCGGAAGGTGTAGTAGTGATTCCCTTCTTCCTCGAGTGAAGACATTGCATGCTGTGCCTACTGCATACATCAGTGTAACTGTGAGATTATAGGCAAGAATGCATGTCACACTGAGCTTTGAACTTGTCTCTTTTTGGAATTTTAGGTGGGTTTGCAAAGGTAAAACTTGGACGCCATCTTCTCACTGGTGAAAAAGTTGCAATAAAAATCATGGACAAACTTGCGCTAGGGGTAAGCCAAAAGATACTTAAAAGCTCACAGCATCTTGGAAACGGCCTCAAGCTGCACCAGGGAGGTTTAAATTGGATATTAGGAAAAATTGCTTTCCTGGAAGGATTGTCAAGCATTAGAATGGACTGTCCAGGGAACTGGTGGAATCACTATCCCTGGAGGTATTTAAAAAACATGGGGATATGGCAGTTAAGGACAGAGTTTAGTAGGGGCCTTGGCAGTGCTGGGTTAGTGGCTGGACTCAATGAGCTTAAAGGTCTTTTCCAACCTGAATGATTCCATGATCTGCTGTTCTGGTGGAGTTTTCAAGAACACAGCAACGTGTCGAATTGCCACCTGCTTGTTCTGTTGGCTCTTGGTGGGATACTACAGGCTTGAAAGAATTATAACAGAAGACCACAAATCTTGTGCCACCCTATAGAGGGGGGCAAGGTTCTCTGGCTGTAAAACTGATGAAGTTAAAGTTTCTTACAGTAATTGAAAGAGAATGCTGCTAAGACTACTAGATATTTTACATCTGCTCATCTGGGTTATGCTGATTGATGTGCCAGAACTGTAGGGGAGTAACAGCAGAGCTGGTGCTGGCCTGAATTTTACTTACATGCCATCATGTCCATGCTATGAAACTGTGTCATGCAGTGCGTACTGGGATGTACCTACCATCTGTCAGAGTAGTTGGCAAGTTCACAATTTGCTGTTGTGGTCTCATAGGATGACTTGCCTCGTGTTAAAACAGAAATTGATGCCATGAAGAACTTAAGTCACCAGCATATTTGCCAGTTGTATCACGTGATAGAAACATCCAAGAAGATATTCATGGTCTTGGAGGTAAGAAATGATGTTTCTGCTACAGGAAAGGTTCCTGGGTATTGCTGTCATAGTAGATGATAACAGAGCTCAAATGAAATAACTCTTAAGAAATCACCTCAGTGGTGAGCATGTTAAAGGTGCTTCAGTTTAGAAATGAAGCTGGTGATATGTGCTATGTTGTATCTTCTTGTAAAAGCTGCTCTTCACTGTTACAGGGATGACTTTAGTTATTATTAATCAATAATTAAATATAAGTAATAGCTCCCTTGTGCTTCAGTTCTTTTAAAATAGCATCAGTAGGACATGTGGGTCCCCAGAACTCCTGTGTGGTTGTTGGCCCCTGGGCAATTTGTATTGCCCGTGACATTAGTATGCTGTATCCATTGCAACAGATCATGCAGAAGTCAGCTTGTTTGGTCTGCCCTAGCACTGACCTGGTACTTGGTGGCTGCTGCTGTGATGAAGCAGAAGGAATTGAAGAGTGTCCTATAGTGCTGCCCCGGGCTCTCGGGCTTGTTTAGATTTCATTACTGTATTCTAAAGGTGCTCTCTTTTTCCTGTCTTCATGCAGTACTGTCCTGGAGGAGAACTTTTTGACTACATCATTTCTAAGGACCACCTTTCAGAAGAGGAAGCTCGTGTATTTTTTCGGCAGATTGTTTCAGCAATTGCTTATGTTCACAGTCAGGGATATGCCCACCGGGATCTCAAACCAGTAAGCCTGAACAGTCATCAGATTTGTATAAGTCATAGTGAACACCAACTTTAATTTCTCCATTAGGAGTTGGAGTCAGGCCTTCACCATTCTCCTGTGCTTAGAGGTCTTTCTTCTGAAAGGGCATTATTTCTGCTCACTACTACATGCTTCAGCTAGGCTGGATGTGGTTATGTCTGAGGAAGGAGCTTCCTCTCAAAGAGAGGCAGAACAACATGCTTCAGCTGGGAGTGAAGCAGAGGCATAGATCTGACTTGGAATGTTGCTTTGCCTGTTTTGTTTTCTCCTTTATTCCACCTTGTAGTTGGAGAGTCTTTGTGGCACCACTGTGTTGTGCAAAGCATGCCATTTTCATGCCCAAAGGCGAAAGGGAGACCAATAGCTGAAACAAGTGGAGGGTAGACACGAGGTATAGGGGGTGATGCTGGACCCATCCTGCGGCTTTGCTGTCATTGCAGAGTTGAAGCACTGGTTTAGGGAGTGGAAGGCCTGAGTCCATTTGCCCTTCAAGAGGTTCGACAGTTGCATTTTTGGGGACACTGGCATCTGTGAGAAAAGCCAGTTCTTAGTGCACAAGCATTTTCCTGGACACCCTGTGAAATCTTTGCCTCCAAAGCCATTGTATATACCTTTTTGTGGGAGGTGGCTTGTAGCTGGAGAGGTGGCTGACTCACAGGATCCTGTGGTATCTTGGGTGGGAACTGATTTCTAGAGGCTTCTGCTCGAAGCTTGTGCTCAAAGCAGCATCAGACGGAGCTTCTTGAGGCTTTGTCCAGTCACATCTTCCTGACATGAGACAGCGCTAACTCTGGGCAACCTGTTCATCTCTTCGCTGACCTTATGAGGAGAAAGGCTTTTCCTTATTTCCAGTCTGAATGTGTCCTGATCCCTCTTGTCTGTCATTATCCCACCATGCACTGCTGTGAATAAACTAGTGCTGTCTTCATGTCCTCCTGTACATAGTAAAAGGCAGCTGTGAGGTCTATACTGAAGCTTTCTCTTCTACAGGCTGAACAAATGTCTTTCCTTCAGCTTCCTCTCATTGAGCAAGTGCTTCAGCCCCCTGAGCAGGCTGGTGGCCATCCACCATTCTTTCTTCAGTTTGTTGTCTTTCCTATGCTGGGACGCAGAAGTGATGCACTATTCTAGCTGTGCAGAGCAGAGGACTAGAATAACCTGCCCGAATCTACTAGCTGTGCTCCTTTTAATACAGTTTGTGATATGGCTGGCTGCTCTTCTGCCAGAGCAGACTGCTGCCTGATGTTCAGCTTGCTGGCTGTCAATGCCCTCCCTGCTCCCAGGCCCTTCTCAGCAGATAGAAACTATATTGCTCATCTGGAACATGGGATATATTCATTAGCAACCAATCACAATTTCCAGAGGAGAGTTTTAGATAAGTTTGAAAAACAGGAGAGCCAACCTGATCTAGTTGGGAGGTGCCCCTGCCCATGGCAGCAGGGTCAGAACTGGATGATCTTAAGGTCCTTTCCAACCTAAACCATTCAATGAAATTCTAGCTGCTAATGACAGGAAGAAATAAAGTGAAAGAAAATGTGGTTTCTTGGTTATTGGATTATAGAACCATTCATTACTACCTTCTCTTTTACCAGGAAAATCTGCTGATTGATGAGGAACGTAATTTGAAGCTAATAGACTTTGGACTTTGTGCAAAGCCAAAGGTACGAGTATCATTGCTTTCACAGAGTAGAGCTAAATCAGCTACTGCGCATATGTAAGAATGCATGTTTGACTTCAGAGTGCAATGCAGAGACTTGCCCAAAGACCCTAAATTCCAGCTGCCTACCTAGTTGTCATCCAACTTTTTTATGAAAGATTTGTATATAGATGTAGGTTGTGGATCAAATCAAATAGTTTATTCCAGTTACATTTACAAATCCTTTGCTTCCATATGCTTGCACTGAGTTGTTTTCCGAGTTTAAAATCGGTTTCTAGGAGCCCTTTCTGTTTGTCAGCGTAACATGTGAGGTGGGTCCTGTTAAGAAACAATTTAACGGGAAGAAGGTCTTACTGATCCAAATACAGTCACTTGTCCTCTGGTGGTTTTACTTGACTCAGGTTAGAACATCCTGCAGGCAATCACAACTATTAAACCATCATCTTAGTGGTATAATGTAAACTTATTTTGTTGGAAAAGGACCTGGGGGTGCTGATTAACAGCTGCTGAACATAAGCCAGCTTGTTCTCAGGCAGCCTAGAAGGCCAGTAGCTTCCTGGCCTGTATCACAAATAGTGTGGCCAGCAGGGCCAGGGCAGTGATTGTTTCTTTTGTATCCTGTGTTCAGTTCTGGGCCCCTCACTGCAAAAGAGAGATTGAAGGTGCTGGAGTACATCCAGAGAAGGGAAACAAAGCTGGTCTGGAGAACAGGCCTTATGAGGAGCAGTTGAGGGAACTGGGGGGCTTAGTCTGGAGAAGAGGAGGCTTGGGGGGACCTTATCGATCTCTACAACTATCTGAAAGGAGGATGGAGCCAGGAGGTGGGGGTCAGTCTCTTCTCTCAAGTAACAAGTGACAGGACAAGGATAAAGCCCAGGAAAAGTAATATTTTTAGTGGTTCTTCATGAAGTTACTGTGTTAAATATTGGTATAAATAACTAGCTAGCCTCATGCCCAGTAGCTCTCGGGTCACTTTTTGCCAGGTTTCATCTCTCTTCTCTTTGCAATCACAAAGGGAAGTATTCTTATGAGAAGGAGTTGCAGAAAAGCCTGCTAGGTAATAAGTGATTGAGCAGCTTGCGATCTGAATGTTTATAGATATTCATGCTCTTAGAGAGTTTTGGCCTAGTGAAGCCATAAACCACACCAAAGCAAAATACAGAGTGAATGTAGATGCACAGCCTTAGGCCTTTAATATTGTTGCTAGAAGACTTAAGCTTTGTTAAAGCTGATACTTCTGTGTGATTTGTTTCCTATGTTATTCTAGGGTGGCCTTGATTACCATCTGAACACATGTTGTGGAAGCCCAGCTTATGCAGCACCAGAGCTGATTCAGGGCAAAGCATATATTGGATCAGAGGTATGTAGCACAGTTCTGGGTAAGTTGTTCCCCCCTTCTCCCACCATGTGTTTAAACATGGTGAGGTTCAAATATGCTCACTTGGTTTCTGTCTTGAATACCACTGGGAAGCCTCAGTAGTTCTGAGAAGCTGTGTGACTAACCTCAGCAGTCACTGTCTCTGACTAACCCTTCACTGTCTCCATTTGTTGCTCCATATTTGAGTGCCGTACAAAACAGTAACTTAAACTCCTTCCTTATACTGCACATCCTTTCAAGCAGCAGTTTGTTCTGTTAATTATCCAGCTCCTGTCCCAAATTTTTTATGCAGTCTGGGTGTCTTGTATGTTTTACTAGGCCTGTCTTTAGCTAGAAATTTGTGCATGAAACCTTGCTCTCTTTGTACTGACAGTGTAGCAAAATTTGAGAGAAGAAAAAAGATGGAGTTTATCCAGCTTTAATTCCATATCTAGAACATTAGGACCTGCTACTTGCCTTTGTCAGTCCATCCACAACACTGTAATTACAATCCCCCTCAAACTTCCTAAATGGTTGTACTGTTGGATGGAGTCAGTCTTTCTTTCATTTTGTGTATCTTTGCACAGCTGTACTTGGCTTCTAGCTCCTGCTTTCTCTTTTTGTTTTGTTTTCCATGAAGTCCAGTGCTTTTCAAAGCCTCCTTTTTGTTTATGGTATAAATGGGCATTGCAGTATGAGGTCCTTGTCATGCTCATTCAGAGAAGCAGTACGGCCTTAAAGTTGATTGTAACATTGCTGACAGCTGTCATCAGTAATATTACCATACAAAATTCCTTGTGATGAGTTTGAGTTCATTTTTGCCAGCAAAATCCTTGAAGATTGAAGGTAATGCAGCAGTTGGTGACCTAAGAAGAGGATATTGGTTTTACTATTGTTCTAGCTTGAGCTAGAATTTGGGTTGCGTGCTTTCACTTGAAATGTAAGAGTTCTGTCCAGAATTAAGGAGCCTAGTTTTCATGAGTTGTATGTGGACTTTGACAAAGAGGGACGATTATTACCTGTCTGTAAGTCATGATAGATCAGGTTCATGAACTTGCACTCATTTTGGTTTTTAGGCAGATATATGGAGTATGGGAGTACTGCTATATGCTCTGCTGTGTGGCTATCTCCCCTTTGATGATGACAATGTCATGGCTGTCTACAGGAAGATAATGGTAGGTACTGATGGTGCTAGAATACACTAAAACCAGACATTTCTAGGCATTATGAGAGGCCTTCGCTTTTATGATGGCAGGACCTATTGAGCTGTGCCTAGGGCAAAAAAGCATATCTACTGAATTTTGTTGCACTTTGGTACTTTTCCTATCAGTATTTTGTGGGTTTGTTTCCATCTTCTACTGATGGGCATTTGCAGTATTCTTGGTACTATAAAATGATAGGAAAATGAGTTTCAGGAGAAAGATTTTCTTGCTGGTGGGTGGAATTTTTTCATGTGAGCCTTTATCTGGCTTCTCCTGTATTGCATTGGATAGAATTGCAAATATGTAATTTGATTCAGCTGTTCTCATCTGCTGTTATGCTTTTCTCCTCCAAAGTGAGGAGGAAACGTAACACACCAT
>NW_009930417.1:10202-17735 GCF_000696875.1 Nestor notabilis | reverse complement strand
GCAGGAAAAAAAAAAAGAATAAATAGGAATACAATTCAGAAATTGGTTCTGTTTCCCTGTAAGCTCCTCTTGATGCAGCTAAACAGCTGCTGTTTCATATCATACGTGCACCTCTACCAAGCACTCTTAAGCTGCCATAAAATTTATGTTGATAAAGCTGCTATTAAGTGAGTGGGGTGAGGAGTAGCAGTGTTGGTTAAAGGTTTTGGCTTCCTCTACCTCATTCTCCTCCTCTTGCCCAGAGGGTCCTGTGTCTGAAAAACAAATGAACCAAAAAAAAAAAAACCCCACTAAAAACCCCTTGTCAAGAGTGTTCAAGTACTACTTTGGTAGGAGGCAACTGATTGCTAGTCTACACAGGAAGTGTTTCTGGGGTGCATAGCAATCGGAGCTCTATAAAATACAGGGTTAGTTATCACATGATGTGACTTGTTAGTCTGGAATTGAAGAGTGGACTCGGATACCTTGACAGAAGATCTATAGGAAGCTCAGTTTAAGTTGTTTTAAAGAACTTTCTGGGGAAAAAAAAAAAACCAACCAAAAAAAAAACCCCACAATGGTGGCTAGCTGAGCCAAAGGTGATGATATTTAGGTAAGACACCACTAAAATGATACAACTTTCCTACTTGCATGATCAAAGAATATCTCGAGTTGGAAGGGACCCATGAAGGTCATTGATTCCAACTCCCTTCTCACAGGACTACCTGAAACTAAACCATATGTCTTAGTGTTGTCCAGATAATGTTAGCAACACTTGCAGTTTCTCAGTAAAGTCACTCTTAAGGGGAATCACCTTGGTTGCCAGACTTGAGCTACCTTATCTGCTTGTGGTGTGAATTGTGGTTTATGCTCATAAGGTTAGTATACATTGAGAACTTGTCCATCTATAATCATATTTCTGTAGAATGACAAAATCCTTTATGCTGGTTGTTACACCAAGGTGCACAATCTGGTAAATAATATAACTGGTAAAGGTATTCATTCTCTCGTCAGTAATTGAAGTATGAACAGAGAGCTTAGATGTGGAATGGAGATCTTAAGATCATCACAGATGATTTCTGCATAGCTACACTTGTCTAACATGCACAGGATCTAGGAGCTGTTTGGACTGACAGGAAGTTGGCCAGTGAAACTTTTTTTAATTGAACTGAGATGGCCAAGTTCTAAAACTTAGTCTTGGTGCAGTCAAAAACCAGTAATGTCACACGTGTGTTAAAGATGTAGGCTTGCTATTTCTGCTCTGAATTTGTTTTAATTTTATGTGACTGCAAACTGAAAATTGCTTGAAATGAGGATCACAGAATCTCAGACTGGTTTGTGTTGGAAGGGACCTTAAAGACCATCTAGGTCCACCCCCTGCCATGTGCAGGGACACCTTCCACTAGAGCAGGTTGCTCCAAGCCCTGTCCAAGCTGGCCTTGAACACTGCCAGGGATGTGGCATCCACAGCTTCTCTGGGCAACCTGTGCCAGTGCCTCAGCACTCTCACAGGAAAGAATTTTTCCTAATAACTAATCTAAATCTTCCCTCTGTCAGTTTAAAGCCATTCCTCCTTGTTCTGTCCTTACCTGCCTTTTTCAAAAGCCACTGTCCAGCTTTCTTGTTGGCTCTTTAGGAACTGGAAGCTGATCTAACGTCTCCCTGGAGCCTTCTCCAGGCTGAACAAGCCCAGCTCTCCCAGCCTGTCTCCAGAGCAGAGGTGCTCCAGCCCTCTGATCATATTTAAGTACTATAGTGGAATATAATGTCACACATTACAGGTGCTAAAATCTATTGCAGTGTCAACTTGGAACTGTTGTTTCAAGTCAATGTAATCATCTGCTGCTTGAAGCTACTTAGGATTGTATGATTTACTTACAATGTTTCTTTCCCTGAAGTGTTCCACATCTCTTCATTTGGGAATACTTGAATAAATGCCTTTACTTTTTGAATGAAAAATCAAGGATGTGACATCTATTTAAAAAAACCCTTATTTCTGGTGTGATCTTATGCATCTGGTAGTTTTTGCAAGCTGTTTATCTTTTAGCATTGCCCTCAGTCAAGTAGATGCTACTTTTGTTTTTCCATGTCTCATGTTCTGTAGCTATATATTAAAAACAAAATGCAGATTGCATGTGTTATCTGACTTGACTTAGTTTCAGAGTAAAGCTGCATTTTGAAACAGCCTACAAACTATTTATAAATAGCTTATTTATAAATATATTTATATATTTTTATTGTATAAATAGCTTTACTGTCTGTAAAGATGTAACTTAAATTCTTTAACCTGTGATGTCAAAGCAACACATACTCTGCTTAGAAATGTATGTTGTTTATAATACCAGCTGGTTTGTTATTGAGGCATTTATTTGTAGAAAGAAAACTGCCATGACATATTATGATTATTATAAACAATTGCTCATTTACTGATTTCTATTCTTTTCTCCATTTTCATTGAGAAGTAAATTATCTTTGGTGTATTTATTTTTTAGCTACTGTTGTTGTACCTTGAATCTGAAAGCCATTGTCAATTTTCTTCTAATCAAGAATTACCCCCCCCTAAATAATTTGATTGAGAGAAACTTACCTGCTAGATCTGTAGCCTTTTTCTTCTCTGCAGTATGAGTAGTTAGCAAAACTCTAGCATGAGATGTAACCGGTTTAAAAAAAAAAAAAAGTAGCTAAATGATCAGTATGGTTTGGTTTTTAGTGTCTGAAATATTGTAGGGAACAATATGACCTCAATGAGTATTCACATTTCAAAGTGCTAGTATCAGTCATTCAGGCTCCAACATATTTGCACTGCTAACACTTCAATATCAAGTTGGTCTGATGAAACAATGCAATATATAAGGAGTAGGTTAGCTGCAGAAGTGGACAAAAATGGAAATGTCACACAAGCTACATGGGTGAAAACTGCAGCCAATAATTCAAACATAGGATTTTCTGTACTAATGCTGTGGGGTTTTAGGACCACTGTTACATTTATGCAAGTCATTCATAAAGCTGAATTTGCATGTGCCTGCTATTCTTCCTTTTTTGACCAAATACAGATGTCACTATCATCCAGGTGATTTAGCAGTTTCTTTTGAGCTAGCTATTCAAGGTCCATTCTAAACTCTTCTTTTCTGCAGAGAGGAAAATACAGCATTCCAAAGTGGCTCTCTCCTAGCAGTACGCTACTACTTAACCAAATGCTGCAGGTAAAGATACCGCTTCTGTTCAGTAAGTCTGTAAAGTATTACTGCATAGGTCAAAACATTATATTGATGAAATACTTAAAAATACTCAGTTTTAAGCAAGATGTTTAATTCTCACAAAATTTTGAGGAAAATACTGATACTGTCTTCTACTGAAAATTCTGAGAAGAATGGTTTGGTATCAAAACAACTATGCAATGTTGAACCAAGTCTTCGAGCAGCCTGCATTTAGTTTCTCTTAACTGTGCTATGTAAATAACAGCTGTTTCAGTAATGAAGCCAGACATACTGAATATGCATTTGGGCTACATCTAAGCAATCTAGCCAATGCTAAACGTTCCTGGAACATTTATTGTAACTGTAGGTTACAATAACAGCTTTTCATACCTCATGTATTTGTCCTGCCTTTTGGTGAAACTATGAAGCAGCTATGAAGCTCCAGTTGAGCTTCTAACCACCCTAAAATTCCGTGTAGAAGACATTGTTTCTTAAGTTGTTCTCAATGTATCAGCTTGGTTTTTACTGCTCACTAGGTGGACCCAAAGAAGCGGATTACAGTTAAACATCTATTAAGTCACCCTTGGCTCATGCAAGGTTATTCTGATGCTGTTCAGTGGCAAAGTAAATATCCAGTAAGTACACTTGTCAGATGAATGCTGAAGTATTTAATGTAATCTTCACTGGCTTACCACCTTCCTCAAATTATGAAGGTGTGAAGACATTTCTCTAAAGATGAACTTTTGAGATGGCCATGGTTCCTTTCTGATTCTTCTTGCTGTCAGAATTGTTACTCCTTTCTCTTAAGCTGATGCTTAATTTGCAAAATAACTGACTTCTCAGCAAAATGTGAAGTATTTCTGTGTACTAATGACCATCTGATTCTCCAGGCTGCTTGGTCAATACTTCAAGGTGCAAAATGCAAATGTTCTGAAGAGCATGTTAGATATGGTTATGGTTTATTTTGTATCTAGTCCTCACTGAAAATTGCTAGTTTGAATAGCATGTTTATCCTTTCTCTCTATCACTTGTTTTACTGTGTGAGAGACTAAGGCAGTATGCGGAGAAAAACCCAAACAAACAAAAAAACCAAACAATCCAGCTGTCAGTAATAAATACTGAGAAGTTCCTGCACATTTTCAGCCAGTGCTTTACCTTGGCCACTGGATGCCACTGTTTCTCTAGATAAAGAGCAACTTTACTTACTGTGTGAGTATCTCAGTTCTAACTGGCTGTAGAAAAGATATGCATGTGTGATAGCTTTGGATACTTATGGAGAGAGGAAAGTGTAGCTTCCATTCTAGTAAAAATTTCATCTGCTGTCAGGCTTTCTTACTTGAATTCACAACCTCTCACAAAGGAGGGGCTAGACTCTGATGTTGAATTTGTATGACATTTTCAGTCTGTTCCCTACAATATTTTGCTTTGATTGCTAATTATTTAAAATACAAGGTCTAAAATCATGATTGATTATTGACTCAACCCACTGGGCTTCATGACAGCGTCACAGTGAGATATGGATTATGAAACAACTTGAAAGTCTCATGCTTCAGTATCTGTTATTTTCTTGCAGCTGGGACATCTTGATGAAGACTGTGTAACAGAGCTTTCTGTGTTTCATAAACAAAGCAGAGAGAGTATATTGGAATTAATATCAGAGGTAAGACGTACACATCAGTAATTTACAGTAAAGAAACACAATTATGCAGTAAATAAGCTTACTGTATTATCAGACTAGTGCTCATTTATTCTCAACTATGGTATTTTTAATACTAGATTTAAGGACCTACTGCAGAACTCCAGAATCTAGGTGTAGCTTATAAATACATTGCTGAATTTCAAATTTGGTTGGTTTTTTTTTTTTTTTCCCCTTTTTCCTCCTTTAATTGTGCTCATGATGTTTCTTGAACCTTACTGTTATTTCCCATCACGGTAAAATCTCTTAAAACCGAAGTAGTATCACCAAATCATAGAATGATTTTGCTCGCAAGGGATCTTAAAGCTCATCCAGTTCCAACCCCCTGCCACGGACAGAGACACCTTCCACTAGACCAGGTTGTTCAAGCCCTATCCAGCCTGGCCTTGAACACTGCCAGGGATGGGACAGCCACAACTAGACAGGAACTTAAAAAACAGGTGCCAGCTGCTGGGTTAACCGTTTGCCTTGAAACGACTCAGTAAGTAAGAGGCAAGAAAAAAGAGCATCACCCAGACAGACTATACATTTTTTGAGTTACTATTCACAGTTTTTTAAAAAGTTGAACTGGCAATTTCTAGGAGAATTGCACAAATGTTAGCAATGACATTGCAGCCTGTAGAAGAGACTTAAACATGACATTCCAGCTTTAACTTGAGTCTGAAAATTCTTCCTTGAAATTGCTATTTTTTTTTTTTCCCTTCATGGTAGCAGTAACAGTTCTTCACTTTGTAGAAACTGTTAGTTTTTCCATATTAACTGTTGTAGAAGCAGTTTTAAAATGTAGAACACACTTTTATAATGGGTGATACTTAAGATGGATTTGTGGAGTTAATGCTACTTGTTTCTTCAGTTATAGGAAATAATCTGAATGATCTGTCTACACAGGGAATAGCCCTTCCAAATACATTTGTGGTGTTTGCATAGTCCTTTACTGGAGGACTTCTAATCTCTTGTAACTAATTGAAACTAATTGTGCTATGCTGCAAACGAGTCCAGCATTGTACCCATGTTGCAAATACAGAGTTACTGAAAAACATGTAACTTTTTGTTGTTGCTGCTTGTGGGGGAAGAATAGAGGCAGGGACAATGACTTCCAAAAAATGGAGACTCTGGTGGAAATATTTGACTCTATTAATAGCTTTGCCATACACTTCAGTAGACAGATTCTGGTCCCAGCATTAGTTTTCACCCCACTGCGTGTACTACAAACTTAAGTTGCAAAGAACAACGGCCATATACTACTTCTTGATCTCAAACACATAATGTGAATCAACTGAAGCCTGAAATTACACATAGGTGATCAAACATTAGGGATGCACATCAGGTAGAAAAACTTGCAACAGAGAAATTTTCAAAGGCTGACCTTGCTTTGTACTTACAGTGTTTCCAAAGAGGAAATTAAAATAGTCTTTATTCCTTCTTTTTTTTTTTTTTTTTCTTTTTCCTCCCCCAGTGGAAATATGACCAAATGTCAGCAACATATCTCTTGCTTCAATCCAAGAAGGCTCGTGGCAAGCATGTTTCCTTAAGGATTCCATGTCTGGTGGGTCATGCCAATACAAAACAATCAGCAGGCCTTGAGGTAAGTATTTTAATTCAGCAGGACAAAACACCTATTAAAATGTTCTGCATTAACAAAGTTCTGCCTGGGAAAACGGGCTGGTGCCCTAAACATCAGTAAGCAAGCATGTGTGCAGACAGCCAAAGTCTTGGTCATTAAACAGTTCAGTCTCCTTATTAAAATGTTTTAATACTCTGAGCTGTTTCTGTCAATTGACATTACTGGAATTCTGCCTGGGAGGACATGGTGCATTATGAGTATCCCACAGAATCTCCCCTTGGTTAGTCATGGAAATGGACTACAATTGTCCGTTGTCTGGCCTATATGATCATTCCAGATTTTCCTCTGTTATGCCTAACTTCTTACTGCATTATTTCATGTTTGTCTCTAAATATTTTTTGTACCTTGCTAGCTGCCTTTAGCATGGTTTAGTAAGGAAAGTCTTCTGAAACACCATAGAATCATAGAATAGTTTGGGTTGGAAGGGACCTTCAAATGTCATGAAATCCAATGTCCTGGCATGTCATCTGGGCAGCCTGTGCTGAGATGACATGGACACTGCATAAAGTGGTGTTCAAAGCGAAGAGACCCTTTCCTTCCTCATCTGCTCAGAACACAACCCGCAAAAGCTCTCTTTATCTCATGATAATTTCTGTTGCTGTGGTTTTGTAGCAAAGTCTTTAGAACTTGTCTAAAGTTGCTAAATTGCTTGCAGTATACATATACAATATGCAGCTATATGTGATGTCGGTGATACTCATCTGTGTTTGACAAACTCAAAGCATTCAGTAAAATGGCAGGCTTCATATTAGCCATTTTTCCTTGAACTGTAGACATCTGTGTAACATTGTTAGCTAGCTGTCTGAATGTGCTGTTCACTGCATAGAGACAGGCACTCAGAATAAATAGTTTCTTATGTAGTTGATTCAATGGCATGTAAATAATTTCATTTCACTTGTACAACTGCTTTGAAACACAGGTGACAATTTTAGGATTACCAGCACTGTATAACAGATCACAGATCATAACTGTTGCTGAATATGTGTAATGTCATTTCCATGATCACGGTGGGTTATTCTTGTACACTCAGATGATTT
>NW_009930417.1:0-10171 GCF_000696875.1 Nestor notabilis | reverse complement strand
TCAGCAGTGCTGCAGCTGTGAAGTTACTTCATCTCTAGTGGTGTCCTAGATAAACTGATCTGGCTAATGCCAGATTTCTAGTTTAACATATGCATTATGCCTTCCCAGGTGATTGTGAAAATGTCTACACAATACAACAATCCATAGTCTTTCTAAAGCACTCAGGACTCGTATAGTTTACCTGCATATAGGTACTGTCCGTGAATGTCAACTGAATTTGGAGTACCCAACTAACAAAGTTCTCTAGCTAGAGCTGGTCTCATGTGAAGATAACCAAGCAAAGGGAACCTTTATCTTACAACTTAGTCAGTTTCTGAATTGGGTGGCATAAGCTTGTACATAATACTGCCTTATTTCAAGCAGTTTGATGTAGAAGGATATTCCAAAAAATTCACTATGACATGAGTTTTATCTGGAACATGGTAGGCAAGGAATCCTATTCAGGCATTAATGTTGTAATGAAACATGATTTCAGGTACAGTATTGGGCTGCTAGCTTCTTGGCTGTGATACACATCTGGCTCTATGTGGTGTGGGCCATGTAGGTCAGCAATCTTGGCTGAAGTTACGAATCCTGTGATTTAATAAACAACTACTTTTTTTTCAGGTCTAGCAATTAGATGAAGGGTTCTAGGTGCTAGTTCAAATACTGTTGCAGATTCCATAATCGTATGTTTTGGATGTAATGTATTTACCTTTATCCAGCCCCCTTTCAGACTTCACTGCATTCTTTTAATTGGGTACTTTCTAGCTTATTATTTGGCTTCCTGTGAAAAGAGCTTGTGATCCAAGTCTTGAAATCAAAGGCAAGGGGGGTTTTTTTGTGAGTTGTTTCTCTTGATGCAGGTCATGACAGATGACTTGCTAATGGTACTTTGAAAAGAATTTCACATCTGCTTTTGACACAAATGACAATCCACAGTGACAATATTAAAGTCATATTATAAAACTTGGCTTCCATTAACTTCCTTTAGCTGTTTACCATTTTTAAGTTTTGAATTATAAGATTTAGATTTTAATGATGCTTTTCTGATGAAATCTTACTTATAATCATGCAGTGGAATCTCAACTGAATCTTTCTTTTCAGTCTGGAAACACTACGACATATGAAGATACTCCAGACTGCAGTGAAATGCCACATGCATTTGGATCCATGGAATTTTCTGATGCAGCTTCACTGTTTGAAGAGTCTCCTTTAGAAGAATTTATTGTAAATACTCACAGAACAAAGCAGGTGTTTGAAGAATAAATACTAGTTCCTTAAACAATTCTTAATCAAAAAAATCTTACCCTCATTGTACATAAAACTTGCTATGCATGTAAATGTTTGGTGGACCCTGGCCAAGGGGAGTTACAGAGTAAAGAAATGTTTTAAATACGTAACTGAACACAAATTGTGCCTTCCTCTAGCTGTAGGTCATGATTCATTTGATGAGAACTTGAGCTTTGACATTTGATTTGCATAAAAATAACACTTAGGGAATGAATAAATGAGGCAATAAAGATTTTAAAACTGGTGGGAAAACAATAAGGTACAGCAGACAAGATCTCAGAGCTAGGCTAGAGTTGTACAAGTCTTTGAAGAAGTTCAACCTGTCTGTATTGGACAAGAAAATACAATGAAACAATTGGAACTGTACAATTAAACTAAATAAAAATTCTTAGCTGTGCTTAGATGAGTTGGTAAGGAATAGTCTTAGATGTGCAAGCTAAAGAATTTAGAAGAGCAGATAAAGAATTGAAGAGCTTTTAACTATTTTGCTCAGTAGGCAAGCACTGTATGGTATTTTTAACCTGCACCAATTTTAGAATTTCCTTGTCTGTTACCTTTCTGAATGTGATCTGAATACAGCAAAGAATGTCTTTGGTTTTCTTTGTTACATCTCTTGTAGCATTCAAGGCATGATGCTCAGCTGGATGGTACGGAATTCACACTGTCAATTCCAGTGACAAGGGAAGTGGCATCAAAGCAGCATGAAAACAAAGAGAATGTTGATACAGAATCAGCTTTGAGAACTGAGAGCGCATTTGCACTTCCTGCTCCAAAGACTCCTTTTGCCAAGCGTCAGATTGAGACACAATTACAAACCATACCCTTTCAGGCACCTGCCTTCAAAGGTACATTGCACTTAACTAATGAAAACTTAAGAACATACACATTGCTTAGGAATTACTGTAGATTCAAATATGAACACAACACTTGTTGTGACTTAACTTTTTTTTGCCATATTCACCAGCCTGGTTGTTCTAGTACCTTTGATAAGGTGCTGCAAGAGATTTGACCATACATCAAGGCATGTTACTTGTATATTAATTACAGAAGTCATTGTTGCTTAGAGAGTCACACATGCCTTTTAGCACGCTGTGACATGGACCCAAGTTCCCTGTTCTTAAAATACCATCTGGTTCCACTTTTCCGTAAAGGCTGAGAACAGAAGTTCCTCAACACTCTTTTTCTTTATTATTACCTTGAGTGAAAATAAAGGTATACTTTTAGTCATGTACGTTTTTATTGGTACTTCTAAGAGAAATCTAACTTGCATTTCTGATGGTATCGTATCAGCATTTTCACAGTAGCTAGTCCTGTGTGCCAGTGAAAATACTTAACGCATGTAACAATGTTAACAACAATGTAGATTTGTAAGTAATGTGATACACAAGTCTATCTCAATTGTCAGCTTTTCTGAGTTACCAGAAACTTTTGTCCTCAGCCTGACTAGTCCATTCTTATGATAAATTATGGCTCCTTTATGTACATTGCCGTTCCCTTCAACATAAAAGTTTTGGTGTTGAAACTGTAAATGCTAAAGGTCCTTCACATGCCAAGGACTCCTTACAATAGGAAACTCTTCTGTTCTAGATGCTAAGGAATGTTATTAAGAAACAGTAAGTCTTTGCAGGCTGATTTATGTTGTAAGGGATCTTGGATGTACCGGTGTTCAAGGACATCCCTTGTAAAGGATTAAGGAAGTTCACTAAAAGACAAGTTATTTATGAGTTTGATCTGGTTTTTTTTTTTTTAAATTTTTTTTTAAGATTTTAGGTGGTAACTCATGAAGTTTGACTTCATGGTAAGTTTAGAAAGCAGAAGTAGGTTTTCCTTCTAAAGTGGGAAATGCACAAACACTGTTTCAGCTCATTTTAGTGAGGTATTTCTGAAGATTAAACAATTAAAAGCTCATTCTTTCTTTCACTGAAAGATGTTTGATTCAGGACAGGTAGTATTACTACTTAGAGATGGAAAATGCAAGTATTCATTGGAATTTGGATCCACACTGTCTGGGGTCAGGTGCAATTCTGTAGAGAGCTGATATTTTGAACATTAAAGTTGGGTTTAATTGTAAAAACTCACTTGCTCACTGTTGCACTTGGTGTTTGCTTCTGCACATTCAAAACCATGTTTTGCAGATCTCTGTCCATGTGTGGGTATTAGAACTTTTTAGGCCATTATGTAGTGTGCATTACTAAACCTGGCTATGTGAACTTACACCCTTCGTATAAGGAAAATGGCTTGGTAAAGAATGCAACTACTGGACACAGTAGATTGATGAGTATTTATTCTGGGACCAGTGGCAGAGCCACAGAGCAATTCCAATCCTCTTCCTTTCCAAATTTCTAATAGTGAACTGAATTGGTCACTCTAAGTCTTAACGTGTAGAGTCCTGGGGAAAACAGTTGCAGTTTTAACTTGTAAAGTAGGAGTAGTGTTATTTTGATATTGAAAACTTACTTTATCATTCGAAAGATACAGCCTTGAGTTAGAAGAAAGTCTGTATTACAAGAAAGTCTGTATTAATTACAAGAAATCCTTTCCGAAGAAAAAATCCTTTATGCAAAAACATACCTGCTTTGGCTTGGGTGCTTTCTTCCAGAGAATCAGTTCACTGCAGTCACCCCAGCTAAGAAGCCCAGAAACCTGACAAACACAGATGAATTGACAGCAGCTGAGGTTCTTCCCAAGAAAAGGTAGATGTCTGGTTATTTGTGTACACTTCTGATTTAGAAGAGGACTACTTTAATCCATGTACTGCCTAGGAAGCATTGTTACAACAGTAAGCTGTTATTTCCATTCTCTTGTTAAAAACCTTCCTAAAACATTTTTCTACATTCACTAGAAAACACTGAAGGCAGAGAAAAGTTTTCAGACTGTGGTACTCAATTATCTGCAGAATATATTCCTATTTTCATAATGTAAGTTCCTTCTTACTCCAGTTCCCCAGAGAGCAGCAATTTCTATATACATCTCTGGGTTTAGATCTCAACTGCCTTTCAAACAAAAATTCTCATAATACACTGCATTTGCTTTGTTTTTATTCTGTCAAGTCTGGTAATAATTTAGTGATGTATCTGAAGTAATTGATACCTAAAACACTGACAAAAAGTAACTGATTAATTTGTTCACGTAACAGGTGTCATTCTGTGGAATTAGATCTGGACCTAGCTCACGTAGGTAGCAGCCAAAAAAAGAGAAAAGCCAAAATATTTGGAAGTCTTGAAAGAGGCCTAGATAAAGTGATCACAATGCTTACACCAAGTAAAAAGAAACGATCCACTAGAGATCACCCAAGGAAACTTAAGGTATGGTGCTGGAAGTGTGATTGAAAACATCAAGTACCTTTTAGAAATGGTCTGAGAGTGAAGTGAAAACTTCTGTGAT
Organism: Nestor notabilis; assembly: GCF_000696875.1. Lineage (NCBI taxonomy): Eukaryota > Metazoa > Chordata > Aves > Psittaciformes > Psittacidae > Nestor > Nestor notabilis. The sequence goes on along the minus strand of NW_009930417.1, from coordinate 5,515 downwards.
GTGACTTGCCTGCATTCTACAGTAGAGTACAGTTGCTCTTACTGCATTGATGTGATGCTAGTGTGCTGAACAGAATTGTATACAATTGTACAGAATTGTACACACATGACAGCAACTAACATACTTCAGAACTTGTACAAGGAGGAATATGTACCTGAATCTGTAGGTGACATGTTTGAAAAACATGATTAACATGGAAGAGGCAGGGCTGTTACTGAGGTGCAAACAGTTCCATAGAAATGTGATGTATACTTTCAGCTGACTGGCTCCTGGAGCTGCAGCTCTTGAGACACCTGCTGTACAGTTAAGAGCTGTCTGTCAGTAGGAGGACCATTTTGTGTTTTGCAACATGTGTAAATGGAATTCAGCTACTGTATTTCAGTTGGCAGCTTTTCCAAGAGGCACTTGTCAGAGCAAAGTGTCGGTCTTACAAGTTCAGGACATATGTCGGGCTACAAATTTGACCAACTCATTGGACAGGAGTCCAGACTTTGCAAATAATTCAGGGACCAGGGCAATGGAAACATAAGCTAAACCTTCTGTCTCTAAAAGCTTTTATCCATCTGCACCACAGTATATGCAAAATTACTGATGCATGCGAAGGACACTGGAGTACTACAGGGGAAGTTTGAACTTTATTTCACAGTGTTACAGCAGTTAATGGCAGGCAGTTGCACACATTTTAGGCTGAGTAAGAGCTGCAAGAAACACTCTTTTAAACTGACCTTGCATCTTCAACCTGTGTTCATTTCTCAATCTATTTTATGGTCGTCTTCTCTTAGCTGCTTCTGAGACTTCAGAAGCTGGATAGAGCATTTGTCATATTATAGTTGGTATGCACTTTCGTTACATATGGGTGCCTGAAAATTGTTCAAGAAGTCACTTACCAGCCAAGTGCATTATATGAAGTGTTAGACATGCTATATTTGAGTTGTGACTTACCATTTTTCTTTAAACATTGTGGTGCTTCGGTCCTAGAAGAGCTGCATATTGCCATGCCTGTTCCTTGATATCAGGAGCACTCAGCCGCAGTGAGGGAGCACACTGCAGGTGATCTCATGTCTGTGGCATGTGCCGCAGGGCACTGTAAGCTCAGCCATCTGGCTGTCTTCATTAGTCCTCTCCAGGAACCACCTCTGGTTATGTACAAGACTTCTGACAGCCACTCTGGCCTATTACTGCTGTTTTGGATTTTATGATGTTTTCTAGTTTGGATGTGCTTTGATGTTAATTGTTCAGCAGTTGTTTAGTGCTCCTGTGCTACCACAATGGGTTCATTATAATAATATTGGGAGATTGAAGCATTTTTCACTATGGGTACTTGTTCTGAAGCTTTCTTTATGAAAACTTTTTGTAAGATTTTTCTTTTTTTGAGTTTTTTTTCCACTTTTAGGCACATTACAATGTTACCTCCACTCAGCTACTGAATCCAGACCAGCTCTTGAATGAAATAATCGCTGTTCTTTCAAAGAAGCGTGTGGAATATGTTCAGAAGGGGTAAGTGTAAAGTATGATGACTTCAACTTGTGTTTGTCTAAATATTTAGACAAATCCCTGCTAAAACAAAGTATTTAAACTTACTTTCTCAGTCCTGCATACAGTAATTTTATTGAAAGTGTACAGAGCACTAAATGAATGTGTGCAATAAAACTTGTCCACCCACAGCAAAGCAAGGTTAAGTGAGCTCTAATAGAGTTTTTTGATAGGTATGAACTGAGAATAGTGAGGTAGTTCTTAGAGGCTGATGCGAATTTGGTCTCTTTTGTGAAACTGAATAGAAAATGTTTGTTAGGGTACAGTCACAAGACCAAATCACACAATTCTGGGAGATAATGTGGGCACCTTTTAACCCTCATTCTTGGCAGTTAAGACATCAGTTTTTATCCAGGAGATCAGTATATTTTAAAAGCTGCACAGAATCTACACACCATTGTGTGGTTTGTTTTAATTTGTAGGATTTGTATTTTAATTTATAGGGTTGACTAACTAGACTAAGGTACTGAGAGTAGGCTCAATTCCTAGTTCTGACCAAACCTTAATGCCTGATTCCTAATTTCCCAACACATGAAAAAAATGTGCTTACTAACATGCATTTTCTAAAGGTCTTGAGTATTTAAATGATAGGCATTATAGAACGTCAGATTACACTTCAACCTCTGATGCCTTTCCAAGCTCTGAATGTAGAAGGATACTGAATTGCACTGAAGCACCTTCTCCCATTGTCATGATTTAGACTTCCCATTCAGTTTTCCCACTTTCACACCAGCTGAGCTGTAGCCAGCCTCTCAGCAGCAGTGTTTCTGCAGGGGAGAGTGGTCTTGTCCAGGAAAAATGAGGGAGCGTCACCATCCTTCCGGCTCTGTACTCTGAGAATGAGGGTCTGTGGCTAGTGATGATCCTATGGCTGGGTAGGACATTGGTGCCACACGTTGATACTTGGGCATAATGATAGTGTTCTTGGACGACAGTATTCAAAGCTCTCAGTTCGCTGAATTCTGGGTTGTTTCCCTGTAGTCTGAATAGCAATAGCACAATTTTTATAAAGTGCTTTTATTAATTCACAATTGTGTTACCAAACAAACATTAAATATTTTGATTATTATTTTGTTTCCTTTGTTTTGTACAGTTATATCCTGAAATGTCAAACGCGGTCACATTTTGGCAAAGTATCTATGGAGTTTGAGTTAGAAGTGTGTCAGGTCAGCAAACCTGAAGTAGTGGGTATCCGACGGCAACGGCTTAAAGGGGATGCCTGGGTCTACAAGAGACTGATGGAAGACATCTTGTCTAGCTGCCAAGTGTGACTGCCTGATGCATGTGCTGGGAAAGCAGCAATTTTGTACTGAGGCTTGAATCATAATGTTTTAGAAAGGTCTGTTTAGAAAAGTAATTCTTTATCACATTCACAGCTGTATTTGAAGTATCTGTTACCTGTCTTTTGCTTTTAACCACCCCTCTATGTACATTGTGCCTTCTGTATGTTTTCTTTAAATCAGGTTTGTAATAAATGTTCTGCTGCTGCAATTCTTTGAAATAAAATTCTGTAAGCTGTTCCCCCTCTTGTGTATTTCTCATGTATGTGGGTTAAAAAAGTATTGGTGTTTGTATGCAGAAGCTTATTTGGTATGTATTTAGCTATCAGCTACATGTGCTACAGAAATAGTCATTTGCATAATTCTCTTCTTGTCTCTGCTTAAGTAGGATTTATTGAGATCATTAACTAAGTCACAGCTGTGGTTCCCAGAGTTACACTATATGCTCAGTGTTGTACAAAATAGGACTGTCTTCAATAAACGTGAAGTCAAGAGTGCTAGGTTTTAAACTGTGATCCCATATAAAACATTACTGTATTCCATTACTAAGCCTTGGTGATACTAAACAAGCATACGTACTGTCTCATGCTCTTCTGCTAAGTGATCATCAGGTTGTCGTGTTCAGAACAATAGCACCTTTAACCCACTTGTGAATGGACAAGGCATTTGTAACCCTGACTGTCCACAGGGAATTCAGAGTGACACCTTTAACCATACCAGGTGCAGAACTTAAGCATTAGAAATAAATTTGCAGTATGGAGAACTAGTAAGTACAGACACGGGTTGGTTGGGGAGTTAGGGTGTCAACTTAGAAGAAAGTATGTGTCTCCCAAGCACTTGTGTTGTCTGTCACATAGTAGTGTTCATGCCTTTAGCCTTACTGGAGTAAAGCCAAACAGCAGCAGTGGAAAGACGTATGTTGAAGCCTTCCTTTGTGCAAAGATGCCCAGTACTATCCAGACAAGGTGACAATGTGAGTTTCTCTTAATGTACATGAAGGCAACTGTAGCATATGCTGTATGTGAATGCCACATTATTGCCCCTCTTAAATGCAGCTTGAGGCTTACCCATTGGAGGGGTGTGTAAGTGAATAGTGGGGTGTTGTTGGAGCCTTACAGGGACAGACGTGAGAGATAGCTGCTAATAAAAACTCCACTTACTCTCCACAACCCTCCATGCAGGATTCGTTTGTTAAAGGAGTTACTAATCAAAGCATCCCCTCATTTTCTTCCAATGCCAAGTTGTTCTTTTGCTGCTGTTTAGACAAGGAAAGCAATAGGGACATCTTTAGCAAAGTTCAAGAAGAGGTAGGAATGTTTGCATGGGCACATGGAAGAAGAGAAGTGCTTGAAGTGCTCCTTGAAGCACTTCAAGAACCTTTTAGATGCAGAAGGATGAAATAAGAGGGACAACATGAAGAGCAGACAATGAAGCAAACCCAATGGTGGTAAGAGGGACAGTAATGAGAATCAGACCTGGTCAGTCATATTAATAAGGGTGTGTGGGATGTGGTAATGTTCACTTGGAAAGGTTATTTGATTAGGGATCTTGTCAAATGGGATGCTAATGAAAAGGGGGAAGTCAGAACTAAAAACCAGAGGGATGCAAATCTGACAGACAGGAAGATGGCAAACAACCTGATCAGTGGCAGCAGCAGGCGTGCTCTGGGGAGGTTGCAGCAGAGCTGGACTTTGCAGCTGCTGAGGCTGTAAGTGCATGGGTTGGCGTGCTGGGCATGTTAGTGGGATAGTACCAGCGGATGGGGGGGACATGGAGGGATCACAGCCTGGTGCCTGCTGCAGGGTGGGAAGTGAGTGTCTGTGTCCTCCCCAAGCCATGGGTTTGAGGGATGTGCGTGTGTTCACTAGCAAACCTGCAGCTGGGCCAGCAGTGAGCAGGAGGCCCTGGTCTGGGCAGGGGTGTCAGGCAGGCGGAGGGTCTGTGCTGGGTTTGGGGTGCTGGTGGGACGAGGGTGCATTTGCTGCATGTTTGCAGTAAGTGCCCAGGAGGACCTATGGTCGGGTCAGAGGGCCGGGGTGTGGGTAGGGGTTCCGGGGTGACAGAGTGGCTGTGACGGTCTTCTGGGGCCCTGATGCCCACACAGTGCATATCTTACAAGTGGTGTATGACTGGCACAGGAATCAAGGGTTTGTGTTGATAAAAGCATACCTAACTTACTGTTCTAATAAATCAGTGCTCAAAGCTTCGTATCAGCGCTTAAGTACTTCCTGTACCTGACTCTTCTTGCTGCAATATTAGACTCCTGTTTAGATTTTGGATGTTGAAACTTGAGTCTGCTAAATATCAGTTGCAAAGCAGCTAAGATTGCTGGCAGTGCTGCCGAGAGCTAAAGCTGATAAGTATCTGGGCACTGCAGTATTGTGCGAGCTCTGGTTTTTGCTTGCTTACTTGCTTTTGTTTGAATACAAACTATTCCCCAAGAATTTGGCTTCTGCCTGCAACTTGATTTGAATTGAAACAACGGTAGAAGGTGGAAGGGAGTATTGAATAAGACATATTGACAATAGTCTATATAATCAATAACACAATAGGTGTTTTAGATCAACAATCACAACTGCAAAACCCAAGAAACAAAGTATTGAAACGTTCACTTGCTTTCACATTCCTTGACTCAAAGAATCTTAATTTCAGGAATGAGTACAGAATTACTCTGAAGTAGAATCATAGAATCATAGAATAGT
>NW_009930416.1:0-4333 GCF_000696875.1 Nestor notabilis | reverse complement strand
CAGCGGGACGGAATCAGGAGAACCTCTCCATCAGGAAGGCAGCTTAGTAAGTCCCGTCAGTCCACCTCTGAGGTGGTCCCAGGTCATGGATAAATTAGCTGTAACTAGAACCAGTTGCATCTTATGAGAAGATCAGTAAGTAGTCCCGGTAACAGACCGTTTCTGCAAGCACCCGAAATGCATCGCAGGGCGCGTTTGGCTCTAAACTAAATTTGGGGACCTTGCTGTATATGGCATACATAAAAATCAAGCTCCCGATCAGCCACTGGACTAGCAGGCTTTTAGGAACCCCGTGTTACATTTGCAAATGTGGTGAATGTAAATTGGAGCAATAAATAAAACTGTTTTTACTATCTGTGAAATGCATTTGGTGCTACCAACATTCATATTTCGGGAAAGAAATTTGGCGCTTAATTGAAGATGGTATTAATGAAAGGGGACTAGATTGAAAAGTCAGGAAATAAAAGTTCTATGTTAAGTGCAGTGAAATGGACAAGCACTGTTGTCTCAGTGCTGCCTTGCCAATGTGCTTCAAATTTAACCCAGGGTAGCTGGTTGCTTTTCGTGGCTCCCATGCACTTCAGCTGCAGAGCTGTGCTTTTTTTAAGTTTTGGCAAGTATTATGCCTCACTTCCCCAGCATCAAGTTCCTCAGCTTCCTGTGAAACCAGGACATGTAGTCATTACTGCTGTAGGATAACTGTGGCATATATCTCAGCTGCCACCAGACAGAAGTGCTATCCTAGCTGTTGGTTTCCATCATCTCTCCTGTGCTCAGGCTTGCTTGATGAGGGGGATCAGAGAGTTGATTAATGCAGCTGAAAAAAACATTTTTTTCTTGTATCAGTTTTCTGCTCTAACTTTTCACACAACAGTAGAGATACTGGTACTGCATGAGAGAGGCACTGGGGAAGCAAAAGAGAACAAGTGGAAGGGTCCAGACGTCTTTGAGCAGTGTACAGGAATAATGATGGGATACATGACCATGCAGATTTGGTCTCATTCTTACTCTGATCATAAACCAAAACAAAATAGAGGCAGCTCTTCTCTTTGACAATAAACAACTGCACGCTGTCCTACTGTGGACTTCTGATTTTATTTTAGTTTTTCTATTTTTTTATTTTTTTTAGGATGAAGAGCTCTCTAACTCATTTGTGACAGAAGACAGTCAGCAGTGTGCTGTTCTTACAGGTTAAGACCCTTTCAGCTATCCCCCTAAATTTCCCCTGTAAGACCACAGGGTGGAAGGAAGGGGAAGGGGGAAGATAATAGTTTTTACATAACTGTCAAGCTCTAAACAAATCTGGAGGTAGGTCTAGTCACACTTTATGGATCTTCTGTGAGTAATCTTAGTCCCATCTTGCAGCATGCTCTTGGTCACCAGTTACTGATTCGCATTATAGCAGCCAGGTATCCATTAGAGTTAGATATACAATGGAGTTTAAAAATAGGTCTGTTTGAGTTTTTCTTTGCTTTTCACATATGATGCTATCTAAACCAGATCTTTCTGAATCTCTTTTGCTTACTATGTTCTTTTGTTTGTTTTGAGGAGAATTAGATGTAGAAACCAGGTCTAAAGCTGATGAGAAATTTTTTTTCTGGTAACATAGGTCTTACAAGTGCTGGTGTGTGATTCAGACCCAAAGCAAATACAGAAAACTTGCCATGGAACCAAGCTTTTATCTTGCTATAATTACATAGCAGAAAGGACAGAGAATGCTTTGAAAAGGGATCTTTTCATACCTATGACAAAGAAAAGTTGCTAACTTTGGGCAGTGTTGAGGTCACTGCATAATTCCAGCAGTCCTAATCATCCAATTACTAGATTTTCTCCAAAGCTTTTTCTCTGCCTGTCGTGTTTTCATTCAAGTGGCTTCTCACAACTTTGAAAAATTCCTTGCTGATAAGCAAATAATCCTCTACCTCCTTCAAATATCTTTGTTGCTTTACAAAATTTGATAGCATCAGATTGTTACTTCTCCTGTCATGCTAGCCAGTACTATCTTGTTGTTACATACATGCTGTGTAATAAGTTTTGTAGGAATAAGCTTTGTTTGTTATTTGTATAATATTGTACAGTACAGATTCTGACTGAGGCAGTGGGATTGTAAGACTTACCATAACACACTAGTAACAAAGCAGTAATAGTGAAAGGTGGCAGCATTTTCCATAAGAACCCAAGTAAGCTATTCCCTGCTGCAGTTGGATGCTTGATGTGCTTTGTGGTTTAATGAATTAACTGCTCATTCAACACCATTTTAAAATTGTGTGTGATTTTAAGGTAACAGAGCATAGCGATAGGATGGAGCATTATATTTCCATTTCAGTGGGATATAATTTTCTTGTCTCATGCTTAGTTGTGTTATTTTCATGTTGATAATCTCTGCAGCCTGTTTCCACTTGGAAGAGCAAGGGAGACTGATGTGAGGGTTCTTTCGCTTTCTTATAGATTCCATTTGCGCTCATCTTTCTCCAAGGGCAGAACAGATTCTGTTACCATCTGACGCAGAGGCAGTGGTACCGCAACCTGGGGAGCCTCAGAATCTGGATGACTTAACTGCCACCCAGTTTTCTCTGGTGTACTGGCCACACCAATGTGAAGTCATCAGAGACAGAATTGAGCACATTGGTAAGTTATTGTGTTATGCTTAAAATCTTGTGTATGGGCAAAGAGGAAGCACACCAAGGATTTATTGTCAGTTTGAGTGGAATCTTAAAAACCAAATCATTATTAGGCCAGACCTAGTTACTACAGAGAAGAAAAAAATAATAATGTAGTTTAAAATGTTATATGTATGCTTCTTTCACACGCTTCTTCTGGCTTTCCTTCCACTGCTCCTCCAGGTCCTCTGGCCAGCAGTGTCATTGTAGAGGTTTCCTTTGGGTGGAAGTGAGGAGCTATTTGTTGAGAATTGTCAGCCTCTGGTGTCTATTGCTGGGAGAAATACAACAGAATGATGATACCTTCTTCCCTACTCTAGGTTCCAGACAACTCTGGGATCATTTATGTTTGCACGCTCAGTCTTACACCTTTCTCTTTCTTCTTCAGTCTGTAGCTCTATGTTACGTTTGAGTTTACCACATGCAGTGTTCCTTACATATGCTAGATGTTATTTCATTGTTCTCTTTGTCCCACCTAAAGCAAGTTTTGTCCAGCTCTAGGTCTGCATTTCTATACAAATCAGCTCCTTGTTACTGTTATCTGTATAAGCCTATGGTTGTACCACGCAAAGGTAAACAAAAATAAAGCAAATTACCCATACATACCTGGTCATTTAGAAAAATTGCTGTCACAGCTGAATTAAGTGAAACAAAGCTGCCAGCAGATAAAGAACAGTTCAGACAGACCAAACTCAACAAGTCCAAGTCCTGAGGTCTTAAAAATTCAGTACAAATCTCATGTCCTGTTACTAGCAATGTCAGTACTGTATTGCAGGGCTACACAGTTAAATATGAACATAAGCTAATAACTGCATGTCCTGGGTTCAGCTACAGCAGTCATTTTTTCTCCCTCTTAGTAGCTGGTGCAGTGCTGTGTTTTTGACTTTCAGTCTGGGAATAATGCTGATAACACCGATGTTTTTAGTTGTTGCTCAGTAATGTTTACTCTGACCAAGGACTTTCTCAGTCTCATGCTTTGCCAGAGAGGAGGGGAAGCCAGGAGGAAGCAGAGGCAGGACACCTGACCCAAACTGGCCAAAGGGGTATTCCATACCACAGCACGTCATGCCCAGTATAGAAACTGGGGGGAGTTACCCGGAAGGCCCAGATCGCTGCTCGGGTCGGGCTGGGTATCGGTCGGCGGGTGGTGAGCGGTTGTGTCCTTTTCCCTTGTTATTCCTCTTATCATTATTATTGGTAGCAGCAGTGGTTTGTATTATACCTTAGTTACTGGAGAGCTGTTATCTCAACTCGTGGGAGTTACATTCCTTCGATTCTCCTCCCCATCCCTCCGGGAGCAGGGGGAGGAAGGAAAAGGGGGGGGAGTGAGTGAGCGGCTGCGTGGTTCCAAGTTGCCGGCTGGGCTTAAACCACGACACTGCATTTATGCAGTCTGTACAAAAGTCATACTGCAAGTCTGTTTTGGGACAGTGAAGACTTGAGCAGCCCCTGTGCTTTTAGATACAACCAATTGTAGTTTGAAAGTAATCAGTAGAAACTGGAAATGCAGAGGTGGGACTGAGGATATCTGTGCCCTGATTCTGTTGCCTTTGAAACTAGATCCCAGTATCTTGCATGGAATGGAACAGGACTGCTGTATTACAGTGAGAAAAGGCTTACTGTCAGAATGAATCAGTGTTCAAAACATCATAGAATCATAGAATGGTTTGGGT